>NW_024082601.1:0-143136 GCF_003009895.1 Hyaena hyaena | reverse complement strand
GGATGTGGGGGGGAGGAGGGATGGGCATGGAGGAGGACACTTGTGGGGATGAGCACTGGGTGTTATGTGGAAACTAATTTGACAATAAACTATTTGTAAAAATAAATAAATAAATAAATAAATAAATAAATAAATAAATAAAAAGAAACTCTAGAAAAACTCATGAACTGTACAAGAAATGGACACTCTGACCATAAAACAAACTATCTTAGTCTATGGAGGAAGAAGACAAGAGTTAATTATGGTCACAGAATAGACTGAAAGTTTCACTGTAAAGACATAGTTGGAAGAATTTGGAAAGATGGAACAGAGAAGAAAAGTATAATAAAGTGTTTATATTTCTATCATGTTTACATTGGCAAGTAGTGATCAAAAGATACACCTCAAAGATCTAAAATATCTGAAACAAAGAAATGTTTCATATATGCTTTAAATTTACTGTAATTACAGAAATGTAAAATGATGCTAAAACTCAATATTGGAAAATGTGGGGTGGAAGGGTAACATGAATGAACTAAATATTCATTATTTTATTATATATCCTTAAGTATTATATCAGTTGGATGAATTAAAAAATTAATTGTATATGCTTATATAGAATTATACCAGCAAACTTGAGTAAGAAGTGGTAAAATGTGGTGGTTTCTGAGGGGACACAGGATTGGGGTAGGGAGGGAGCCTATTAATTTCTCCCCTTTATTTAAAACATGCTACTAAAACATCCAAAATTGCATTTGGATACATTAAATTGACAAGAACTATTCTCAATATGGTTTCAAATAATGACTTTCAAATCACTGATGTCATGGGCTCATTTTCCTGGGCTCTACCTAATATTCATTTTTCCCTTACTCAATGCTAATGAATACCTAACTGTCCCCCCACTTACCTCCTACACCCAGTTAAAAAACAAATAACTGTCATTAGCTGGTGCTGGTTGAGGAGATATGAGCAAGTCATATTTGAGGCAGGGGCTGAGACTTCTCTGAACATGTCACATTTACATATCACCATTTATTGTTCTTTTTTTTTTTTTTTTTCCTGCTGGGTAGTACTATGGACAAGTAGAAAGAAAAGACTCTTCTTATGAACAGAAGGCAATTTCTAGTAGAAAGCCACATGCAAAAAGTCCTGAGCAGAGGGGAGCCTGGGTGGCTCAGTAGGTTAAGCAGTTAGGTGTTTGGACTTTGATTTCTGCTCAGGTTATGATCTCCTCACTGACAGCATGGAGCTTGCTTGGGACTCTCTCTCCTGCTCTCTCTTTGCCCCTCCTATGCTCATATGCATGCTCGCTCTCTCTCTCAAAATAAGGAAATAAACTTAAAAAATTAAGTAAATAATAAAAAATGTAACATCAGCATCTTTCTTGAAAATCTAATAAACGTATTGAATCAAACAACCAAAACAACTTCAAAAACCTTCACTATATTAGCAATATATTTTTAAGCAGCTTAAGTAAGCAATATTTTATGTCCAACAAAATTCAGCCAAGTGCGCAATTCATAGTGCTTTTTAGGATAGTCATTGAGTTGTGCACCGATCACAACACTCAATTTTATAATATTTTTATTACACCAGAAAGAAACCTTACCCCTCTGAGCCATTACCTCCATTTCATTCAAACTGAAGAAATCACTAATTTTCTTCTAGTATCCTTAAATTTGCCTATTCTGAACATTTCATATAATTTGAATCATATAATATATGGTACTTTGTGCCTAGTTCCTTTGATTTGCATAATGTTTTCGAGGTTCATCCGTGTTACAGTATGAAGCAGATATCCATTTTTTATTATCAAATAATATTTCATATTATGGATATTTTTGGTTTTATGTAACCATTATTCAGATAATGTATATTTGGGTTTTTTCCAGTTTTTTGCTATTAAGCCTAACATTTCTATGAACATTTGCATACAAAATTTTGTGTAGACACATGCTTCAATTTCCTTGACTGTATTTCTAGGGGGGCAATTATTGGACCACATGGTAATTCTATGTTGAGCATCTGAATAACTACCAGATTATTTTCCAAAAATGGTTGCACCATTTTCCATTTCTGCCAGCAGTATCTGAGGAATCCAATTTTTCCATATCCTTGCCAACATTTGTTTTCTGTCACTTTGATTATATCCATGCTAGCAGAAGGAAGTGGTATCTCATAGTTTTGATCTGTAATTCACTGATGACTAATGATGTTGAGCACCATTTCATGGCCTTATTACCATTTGCATGTCTTCTCATGTTGTGCATTATAAAAATGAAATTATTATTATTTTTAATTATTGAGTTGTGAGAACTCTTTACATATTCTAGAAATAAGTCTCTGGTCAGATATATGATTTTTAAAAACTGTTCTCCCATTCTTTGGTTTATATTGTACTTGTCTTGACGGTGTCTTTTGAGAACGCAAAATATTTAAAAAAAAATTTTAAAGCTGATTTTTTATTTATATAGAGAGATAACCAGTGGGGAGTGGGCAGAGAGAAAGGGGGACAGAGGTTCCCAAGCGGTATCTGTGCTGACAACAGAGAACCGGATGCAGGATTCAAACTCACAAACTGCAAGATCATGACGTGACTTGAAGTCGGATGCCTTTTTGGCCACCCAGGTGCCCAAAGAACACAAAATATTTTAAACTTGGCAATGCCCAGTTGATCTTTTATTTTTTATTGTATTTTAACACAAAATGATTTGGTGTCATATCTAAAAAAACATTGTCTAAATCAAAGTCAGAGTTGAACCTATGCTTTCATGTAAGAGCTTTATAGTTTTAAATCACACATATACGTCTTCTTTCTGAGTTAAGTTTTTATATGATACAAAATAGGAGGCCAACTGTTTGTTTGCTTGTGGATATCCAATTGTTCCCTCACATATTGTTGAAAGGGCTATTCTTTACCCATTTAATTGTCTTGGCACCTTTCCCAAAACATAATCGACAATAAATGAGATGATTTATTTCTGGACTCTACTGTATTCCATTCATCTACATGCCTTCTGATAACAGGGTTGCATTTTGATTGGTGTCGGTTTGATTGGTGTCGTTTTGCAGTGACTTGAATTTGGAAAGTGTCATTCTTTCAACTTGTTCTTTTTCAAGATTGTCTTAGTAATTCTGAATTTCCATATAAACTTTAGGATCACCTCATAAATTTCTGCAACGAATATACTCATATTTTAACAGGAATAATAGATCAACTGAGGCTGTTTTTCTACATCGATAATATGGAATATTCTAACCCATGAATATGAGATATTTTCATGTGTTCATCTTTAATTTCTTTAAGCAATGTTCTGTAGTTTTCATAATGCAATTTTTGTATTTCTTTAGTTAAGAACATTCTTCTTTTTTTTTTTTTTTAAGTTAATTTATTTGGAGAGAGAGACAGCATGAGAGAGCACAAGCAGAGGAGACACAGAGAGATCTCATAAACTGTGAGACCGTGACCCAAGCCACAATCAAGAGTCAGACGCTTAACTGACTGAGCCACCCCAGGTGTGCCTTTTGTTAAGTGTATTCTGAAGTATTTTATTGGTTTTGGTATTATTTTAATGGTATTATTTATTTAATTTAATTTTTGGCTTTCTTGTTGCTATTGTATGGAAATATAAGTGATGTTCATACATTAATATTTGATCCTCTATGTGGCACTGGGAACTCATTTATTCGTTCTAATAGTCTCTTAGTGGATTCCTTAACATTAAATATATAACATGCCACTTGCAAAAAGGGATAGTTTTACTTTGATCTTTTCAATCTGGATGGTTTATATTTCATTTTCTTGCTTAATTTCTTTGACTGGAAGCTTTACTACAATATTTACTAGAAGTAGCAAGAGCAACATATTTGTATTTTTCCTGATCTTAGGGAGAAAGCATTCAGTCTCTTAAGATTAAGTAAGATGTTAACGGTGGGTTTTTTTCAAAGGTATCATTTATTAGGTTGAAGAAGCTCATACCTATTTCTGGTTTCCTGAGTGGGTTTATTATGATGTTAACAGTATTTTGTCACACACTTTTTCTGCATTCCTGAAGATAATTATAATATGATTTTGTTTTTATTCTATAGATATACGAATTGCATTAATTTTTCAGATAGTGAGTCAACTTGCATTCCTGAAATAAGTCCCACTTAGTCATTCTGTATGACTTTTTTATTTCATTTCTTAGCATTATGATTTTGGTTTGTTTCTTAGTATTATGCTGAGAATTTATTCATTCATATATGTAAGAAGAATTTGTTGGTAATTTTCTTTACTTAAAAGGTCTTTTTCTGGCTTTGGTATTCGAAAAATAATTACCTCATAAAATTAATTGGAAAATAGTTCCTTCTATTCTTTTGAGAATTTTGTGAAGATTTTTTTCTTGTTGAAATGTTCAATAAAATTCACCAGTGAAGCCCTCTGATTCTGGGTTTTCTTTCTGGAAGTTATTAGACTATGAATTTAATCTCATTATTATTTGAAGATTTTCCATTTGTTACTGAGTCAGTCTGCCAACTTTATGTAAGGTATCCTGATATGTTAATATACAGACTTATTTCTTTATAGTTCGTAGTAATGTTTTCCTTCCCTTTCTGATTTTAATAATTTGAGTCTTCCTCTTTTCTTCTCAGTCAGTGAAGGTAAGTTTGTCAATTTTGTTAGGTGTTTTGAAGAATCATAGTTTCATTTCTTGTATTTTTCTATTTTCTGTTTCATGAATTTGTGCTATAATCCTTATTTTCATTTTCATTTTGTTTGCTTTGAGTTTATTTTGCCCTTCTTTTTCAAGGGCTAGAAGATGGAAGGGAAGGTGGTTGATTTGAAATCTTCCCTTTTGTTTAATCATGAGCATTTTATTGATATAAATTTAACTCCAGGCTTCTTATTAGAAGCACAGGAAATAAACTTTAAAAATTAAGTAAATAATAAAAAATGTAACATCGGCATCTTTCTTCAAAACCTAATGAACATATTGAATCAAACAACCAAAACAACTTCAAAAACCTTCACTATATTAGCAATATGTTTTTAAGCAGCTTAATTAAGCAATATTTTATGTCCAATTTATGTCCATTGATCTCAAAGCAACTTTCTGTCATTTTGTTGTTGTTTCATTGATTATTTAGCATTGTTGCTTAATTTTCACATATTTGTGAATTTCTAAGTTTTTTTACTATTCATATGTAATGTCACACTATTTTGATCAGAAAACATACTTTGTGTGGTTCCATTCTTTTTAAATTTATTTAGTTTCATTTTATGGCCTAAAGTGTGGTCTAAGCTTGAGAATGCTCTATCTGTGCTCAAGAAGAGTGTGCAATCTGCGATTGTTGGGTAGAACATTCTTTATATAGCTGGTAAGTACAGTTTTGTTATGACTTCCAGGCCTGACTGATACCTATGGCATCAAAAAACCTGTCTTTGTACTCCTAACATTTTGTTTTGTTTTGTAGTCTATTTTGTCTGGTATTGGTAGTCACTCCAGCTTTCTTATGATTGCTGTTGGCAAGATGTACCTCTTTCTAGCTTTCTATTCTCAACCTGCTGTTATCTTTGCAAATGAAGCATGTATTCTACTGATAACATTAAAAAAATCTATTCTGTCAATCTCTGCCTTGTGCTGGATTGTTTAATACAGTTACATTTAATGTTAATATTGACAGATCATATCATATTAATATTAGTATATCACATAATTATATATTAAGTATCAATATATAACATAATAATACATCATATATTATATGTATAATTATATACTGTATTATACACACATTAAAACATACCATTACATAATATATAATTATAATACATCACATATAATAATGTATGTAATTATGCAATATATTACATTATATATATATATATATATATAAAAATTAGAGGTTGCTCTAGGTTTTACTGTCCTAACTTACCAGCATCAAGTTCTCATTTATATTAAATTAATTGCAATGATATAGAGAAGTGTATTTCTATCCTCCCCCCTGCACTTTTTGTGTTAATATACGTATACATATCACACATATATCTCTTACAAATATGGCAATACTTTGTTTCAATTATTACAGTACATGATTTTATAGCCATTAAGAAGATGAGGAAGGGAATGGGAGTAAGTATATATTTTTATAGTTCATTATATTTACTTCCTATTTATCCCTGCTGGATTTCTTCATCTGTTTCAGTGGATTCAAGTTGTGAATGATTAGTCTAATGCAACTGTGCTACACCTTTCTCCTCTGTGCTGTTTTTTGTAGAAGGTATATGGCATAGACTGATGATACAACTACATCCATTTTGTTTTATAAAATTTCTTTAATTTCTAAATACAATAAAGACTTACTAGCATAAAATGTTATCAACTCAACCATTGTTAATTGTACTGTTCAGTAGTGTTAACTACATTCACACATTTGTGTAATCCATTTCCAGAACTCATTTTTTTTTTTTGAGAGATAGAGGGCACAAGGCACAAGTGAATGAGGGGGCAAAGAGAGAGAGAGGAGAGAGAGAAAAGAGGTTCATTTGAAGCCGAGCTCGAGCTTACCAACCACAAGATCATGACCCAAATGGAAATCAGATGCTTAACCAACTGAGCCACCCAGGTGCCTCAAGAACTCTTGTCATCTTTTGAATCCGAAAGTCGATATCATTAAACAGCTCTCCATTCCAATCTCCCGTAGGCCTTGGCAACCACCATTCTACCTTCTCTCTCAATGCATTTCAATAGTTTTGGTAGCTCATATAATTGGAATCATATTGTATTTGATATTTATAATTGGATTACTTCACTTAGCATAATGCTCTCAAGGTTCATTTATGTTGTAGCATGTGTCAGAAATTCGTTCCTTTTTAAGGTTTAAAAATATTCCATTGTGTGTATATAATGCATTTAATTTATCCATCCAACGTTTGATGAGCACTTGAGTTGCTTCCAGTGTTTGGGTATTGTGAATAATGCCACCACAAATATCTCTTTTAAATCTTATTGTCAAATCACTTGGTTATATACCCGGAAGTAGGGTTGCTGGTCATATAACAATTCTATGTTTATTATTTTGAGGAAACTTCATACTGTTTTCTGTAGTGGCTGCAACATTTTACATTCCCGCTAGAGGTGTGGAAAGATTCCACTTTCTTCACATCTTCTTCAACATTCATTATATTCTGGATTTTGTTCTTCATTTGTTTTGAGCTGTAGTCATTTTAATGAGGTTGTAGCTCATGGTTTTGATTTGCATATTCCTCATGGTTAGTGATTTTAAGCATCTTTTTATTTGCTTCCTGGTCATTTGTATACTTTTGTCAGAGATACGTTTCTTCCAGTCCTTTGTTCATTTTGTTCTGGGTTGTTGGTTATTCCATTGTTGACTTTTGGGAGTTTTAAAAATATTCTAGATATTAACCCCTTATCAGACATATGATTATCAAGTATTTTCTTCCTTTTCATAGTCTGACTTTTATTTTATTGATTGCATCATTTTATGCACAGAAGTTTTTAGTTCTGAGGTAGTCCAATTTATCTATTGCTTTTCCAATGTGTGCTTTTGGTGTTATATCCAATAAATAACTTCCAAATCCAATGTCATAAGGCATTTCATTTTTCTTCTTCTAAAAGTTTATAATTTTAGGTATTACATTTAGGTCTTTAATCCATTGTGAGTTATTTTTTTATGTATGGTGTAAGGTAGGAATCTGACTTCATTTTTGTATGTGAATATTCAGTTGTTCCAGCACTGTTTGTTGAAAATACTCTTTTTATTATTAAATAGCCTTGACACCTTGTTGAAAATTATTTGACCATATTAGAGAGGATTATACAATTGTTTTTTAAGTAAGTTAAGAAGGAAGGGGCACCTGGGTGGCTCAGTCAGTTAAGTGTCTGACTTCAACTCAGGTCATGATCTCACAGTTCATGGGTTCAAGCCTTGTATCAGGCATCTTGGGGTGTGGAACCTACTTCAGATTCTGTCTCCATGTTTCTCTGCCCCTCTTCCACTTGTGTTCTGTATCTGTCTCTGTCTCTCTCAAAAATAAATAAACATTAAAATTTTTTCAACCGAAGAAGGAATAAAAATATGCATTTATACTGTCTTCATAATTACAAAATATCTTTTACTGGTGCTTTTTTTCTGTATAGATTCAGATTTCTCCCTGGATTTATTTATTTTCAGCATGAGCCTATAGAATTTTCTTTAGTATTTTTTAAAGGGTGGATCTGCTAAATAGGAATTCTAATTTTTGTTGATCCTGAAAAATCTGTGTTTGAAACACTCTTTTAGACACTAATCTAAGTCTGTCAGTAGACTCCGAACTTGGCTTATCTTTTTCACTGTGGAACTTGAAACCTATAAAGAGGAGGAGCTGTGGTCTGTGTCCCAATATCTACATCCTATTGCTCCTGATGTATAGCCTCCTTTCTATGGATTCAAGTTAGATAGAAGCAGGGTGTTCCTGAACTTTTGGCCACATTGATGAGAAATTTAGTCATTTCAGCTTAGAAGGAGAGGGGATGAGAAGTTCTGGTGTCCTGTGCTACCTCTCCCAGCTCCCAGTGAGATTTAGTAAGCCTTGACTGGGGAATGAACATAAAGGAAATCCCGTCTTCTTGACTATACTTCTCAGGGCTGGGACCCCTATTGAGTTGAGTTGAGAGGAAAGAGAGAGCATTGTACAGATTTTTGCTATTCCTACCAGATTTTAATAGATTTCTTTTGAGAGAGAGATAGAAAGAGTGTGCATGCACATGAGTGGGAAAGGACCACAGGGAGAGAGAGAGAACTCTTAAGCAGGCTCAACACCCAGCAAAGAACCTGACCCTGGTCTTGATCCTATGACCATGAGCTCATGAACCAAAATCAAGAGTGGGACGCTTAACCAACAGAGCCACCCAGGTGCCCCTAGATTTCTTGAATACATTTTTATTTATTTGCTGAATATACTTAGGACAATTCCTAGGTACTCTATGTCATTGTTTTATTTAATAGTTCTCACCAGATGGGCTTGTTCTGCTGTGAAGTGAGTCCTCATGCTGTCATCCCCAAAGCTGAATTCAGCTACAGTTTTGTTTTGTTTTGTTCTTAAGACTTTTGTTTAGAAGGGTGAGCTGTAGAGGATAATACGGATATTTCTTTCTGAGGAGGAAGTACACATATTTCTTATACAACGCCTGCTCCATGCATGCATACACTCCCCCATTATCAATATTTCCCATCATCGTGATCCATTTATTACAATTAATGAACTTACATTGACACATAATCACCAATCACCTAAAGTCCATAATTTACATCAGGGGACACTCTCAGGCTTTTACAGTCTATGTAGCATAAATGTATAAGTCCAAATACCTCATCATAATATCATGTGGAGTATTTTCAATGCCCTAAAAGTCCTCTGTGCTCTGCCTTTTCAACCTCCAGCAACTGTTAATCTTGTTACTGTATGCATACTTTTGCCTTCTCTAGAACATCGTATATCTAGAAATTACATAGTGTGTGCCCTTTTCAGAGTGACTTTTTTTCCATTTAGGAATATGCATTTAATGCTCTGCATATCTTTCCCTGTCTTAATAGCTTACTTCTTTTGGTGCTGAATAATATTTCATTGTCTGCATGGATTGCAGTTTATGTATATATTCATCTACTGAAGGACACCTTTCCTGATTTCAAATATGGCAATTATGAATAAAGCTGCTTACAAATATCCATGTGCCAGTCCTTGTGTGGATATAAGTTTGCAATTCTTTTGGGTAAATACCAAGAAACACGTTTGATGGGTCACATGGTAAGAGTATGTTTAGTTTTGTAAGACACCACCTAACTGTTCTTTCTCTTTTCTTTTCTTTCCTTCCTTTTCCTTTCTTTTCTTTTTGAGAGAGAGAGAGAGAACATGAGCAGGAGAGAGAGGTAGGGGGAGAGAGAGAGGGAGAGGATGAAAGGGGGAAGTATGAGAGAGAAAGACAGAGAGAGAGAGAGAGAGAGAGAGAGAGAGAGAGAATCTCAAGCAGGCTCCATGTTCAGCACAGAGCCTGACATGAGATTTGATCCCATGACCCTGGGATCATGATCTGAGCTAAAATCGAGAGTGGGACACTCAACCAACTGAGCCACCCAGGCACCCCACCATGTTCTAAAATGTCTGTACCATTTTGTATTCTTACCAGAAATAGAAAAGAGTTTTTCAATTATGTGTTTAAATTATGAAGAATTAAATAGATTTCCACTCCTGTGCTTCTAATAAGAGCACTGGTGCTGCGTTTCCTAAACAAAGAGTAAAAGGATGTTGTTGATGATGAAACTCACCCAATAGTTGAGGGAAAAATTATTACAAGCACAGTGAACAACATATTTCAAGGAATGGGTATTTTAACCATCATAACAAATTCCAGAAAATGTAAATATTTCTATGTGGCTGGAGAAGTGATTGGGTTTATAAAAAAATTCAAAAGGGATTCAGAGGCCAGGTCATGATTAAGAGTCTGAGTTCCACCTTGAAAAATATTCATAGGAATTGATTTATGTTTTAGGGAAGACCTAAACCTGCAGTGTTACATAATGGATGAAATATCCCAAGGTGAACATGCTAATGTACATAGGTGCATTTGGATGTGCAAGGCATAACACCTTCATGGATACACGAATTAGTATAGTTCCTCAGCCTCTTGTTTCTGATCCTCATAGCCATTAAGACAAACACTTTGCTTATTTCAACAGAATCTATTCTCTCAAATTATCTTCATCTATGTCCTTTCAATATACTCCAGTTCTGCATGAGTCCCATGAAAGGGAGCCAATCCCAATCCTTTTCAAACTGATTTTCTTCACACACACACACACACACACACAGAGAGAGAGAGAGAGAGTAAATTATTCAAATTATGACAGTGTGTTTATGTGTTAAAATAATAAAATGTGTGAGTAAATGATATCTGCTTTTGGTGTATTAGGGCAAAGAAAAATGTAGTTTTTTCAGAAAGTGAGAAGTGAAGCAGAGCATAAAACATAAAAAAATGAATGATTAATCACAACCAACGCAGCAGAAATAAAAACAATAATAAGGGAATATTATGAGCAATTACACACCAATAAGATGGGCAATTTGGAAGAAATGGACAAATTCCTAGAAACATATAAACTACCAAAACTGAAACAGGAAGAAATAGAAAATTCTAACAGACCCATAACCAGTAAAGAAATTGAATTAATAATCAAAAATCTCCCAAAAACAAGAGTCCAGAGCCAGATGGCTGTCCAGGGGAATTCTACCAAACTTTCAAGGAAGCGTTAACACCTATTCTCTTGAAGCTGTTTCAAAAAAAAAAAAGAAATGAAAGGAAAACTTCCGAACTCTTTCTATGAAGCCAGCAATACCTTGATCCCAAAACCAGACAAAGACCCCACTTAAAAAGAGAACTATAGACCAATTTCCTTGATGAACATGGATACAAAAATCCTCAACAAGATATTAGCCAACCGGATCCAACAATACACCCAAAAAAGTAATCACCACAACCAAGTGGGATTTATACCTGGGCTGCAGGGCTGGTTCAATATCCTCAAAACAATTGATGGGATTCATCACACCAATAAAAGAAATGACAAGAACCACATGATCCTCTCAATAGATGTAGAGAAAGTATTTGACAAAATACAGCATCCTTTCTTGGTAAAAGAAACCCTCAGGAAAGTAGGGATAGAAGGATCATACCTCAAGATTATAAAAACCATATATGAAAGACCCAATGCTAATATTATCCTCAATGGGGAAAAACTGAGAGTTTCCCCCCTAAGGTCAGGAACAAGAAAAGGATGTCCACTCTCATCACTGTTACTCAACATAGCATTGGAAGTCCTAGCCTCAGCAATCGGACAACACAAAGAAATAAAAGGCATCCAAATTGTCCAGGAGGAGGTCAAACTTTCACTCTTTGCAGATGACATGATATTCTATGTGGAAAACCCAAAAGATTCCACCAAAAACTGCTAGAACTGGTCCAGGAATTCAGCAAAGTGACAGAATATAGAATCAATGCTCAGAAATTGGTTGCATTCCTATACACCAACAATGAAGCAACAGAAAAAGAAATCAAGGAATCAGTACCATTTACAACTGTACCAAAAACTATAAAATATCTAGGAATAAAGGTGAAACATCTATACACTGAAAACTATAGAAAGTTATGACAGAAATTGAGGAACACACACACACACACACACACACAAAGGAAAAATATTCCATGTCCCTGGACAGGAAGAACAAATATTGTTAAAATGTCAATACTACCGAGGGCAATATACACATTCAATGAAGAACCTATCAAAATAACACCAGCATTCTTCACAGAGCTAGAACAAACATCCTAAAATGTGTATGGAAGCAGAAAAGACCTCAAATAGCCAAAGCAATCTTGAAAAAGAAAACCGAAGCTGGAGACATCACAATCCCAGACTTCAAGCTGTATTACAAAGCTGTAATCATCAAGACAGTATGGTACTGGCGCAAGAACAGACACTGAGATCAATGGAACAGAACTGAGAACCCAGAAATGGACCCACAATTATATGGTCAACTCATCTTTAACAAAGCAGGAGAGTATCCAATGGAATAAAGACAGTCTTTTCAGCAAGTGGTGCTGGGAAAACTGGACAGCAACATGCAGATAAATGAACCTGGACCACGTTTTTACACCATACACAAAAATAAACTCAAAATAGATGAAAGATCTAAACGTAAGACAGGAAGCCATCAAAATCCTAGCGGAGGAAGCAGGCAAGAACCTCTTTGACTTTGGCCTCAGCAGCTTCTTACTTAACCCGTCTCCAGAGGCAAGGGAAACAAAACAAAAATGAGCTATTGGGACCTCATCAAAATAAAAAGCTTCTGCACAGCAAAGGAAATAATCATCAAAACTAAAAGACAACTGACAGAATGGGAGTATATATTGCAAGTGACATATCAGATAATGAGTTGGTATCCAAAATCTATATAAAGAATTTATCAAACTCAACACCGAAAAGACAAATATTCCAATGAAGAAATAGGTAAAGACATGAAAAGACACTTCTCTAAAGAAGTCATCCTGTTGACCAGCAGACACATGAAATGATGCACATCACTCATCATCAGGGAAATACAAATCAAAACTACAATGAGATACCACCTCATACCCGTCAGAAGGGCTAAAATCAACAAGTCAGGCAACAACAGATGCTGGTGAGAATGCGGAGAAAGAGGAGTTCTTTGGAAGTGCTGGTGGGAATGCAAACTGGTACAGCCACTCTAGAAAAACAGTAAGGAAATTCCTCAAAATATTAAAAATAGAACTACCCTATGGCCCAGCAACTGCACTACTAGGTATTTATCCAAGGAATCCAGGTGTGGTGTTTTAAAGGGACATATGCACCCCGATGTTTATAGAAGCACTATCAACAATAGCCAAAATATGGAAAGAGCCCAAATGTCCATCGATGGATGAATGGATAAAGAAGATATATATAGAATGGAGTATTACTTGGCAATCAAAAAGAATGAAATCTTACCATTTGCAAGTACATGGATGGAACTAGAGAGTATCATCCTAACTGAAATTAGTCAGTCAGAGAAAGAAAATATATGACTTCACTCATACGAGGACTTTAAGATACAAAACAGATGAACATAAGGGAAGGGAAGCAAAAATAATATAAAACAGTGAGGGGGACAAAACACAATAGACTCTTAAATATGGAGAACAAACAGAAGGTTACTGGAGGGGTTGTGGGAGAGGGGATGGGCTAAATGGTAAAAGCCATTAAGGAATCTACTCCTGAAATCATTGTTGTTCTATATGCTAACTAACTTGGATGTAAATTAAATAATAAAAAAAGAATGAATGGTTAAAAAAAAAAGAAAATTAATTAATTAATTAAAAGAGAGAGGAATGCTTTTCAGGCAAAGGGGAGTTTATAATGAAGAAGTATTTTAGGTGTGGGTGTGGGAGCCCAACAGTGACCACAAGAAAGCGTGGTTAGGGACGCAGGAATGTGCCTGCACACGGGGCTCCCTGCCTGGGCAAGGCATTCCTGCAAACAGGATGCTCTGCCAGGAGGCCTGCACACAGTATCCAAGTTTAATGGTCCGCTTGCAAACGAGGGAACATGCCCTCTTTAGAAATAAGGAGAAGGCTGGAATTGTGAGCAGGCCTCTTAGTAAACATGTTGTGGTCACTTCCTCCCTTTGCTCCCCCCTGTCCTTGGAATGTGTTTGGCTACTTGCCCTTGTTTTGTAAAAGAAGGTATTTTGTAAATTTCAGTTTGCATCCAGTTACCGGGGTATAAAATAAACCGCAAGAGGGGCTTGCGTGGAATTGTTCCTCCGGCCGGAGTTGTGTCTCTGTCTGTCTTTTGTGTGTGTCTTGTCCTTTGTGTCATTTCGTCCACAACAGTGGGATTGAGTATGAACAAGAAGAGATTTATAAGTTTCTTAGATCAGAGTCTAGAACAGTGAAAGTGTTCAATAAGTGCTACTCAGATTGTTAAGGTTAATTTCTGTTGAGGTTTTATGTAGTAAAGTAAATTGGAGCCTCCTAAACTTTGTAACATGGGGAGATTATTGAAAAGCACATTTAAGCACTCCATTCTAAGTCAGCATCTCTTGGGGTAGAGTTTAGGGATTTAGATTTTTAAAAAGGTAAACATAATTACAGTATATATGCTGAAGTTTAATAATTAATCTAGTATGAAGAATTTGGATCCAATTAGTAATTAAAGGCTAATGCATAAACATGAATTCTCCTGTTTCTACAAATAGGAAGTTCATGGTAGCATAGTGATTGAGCGCAAATATTATCGTTTTGGTGTTAGGCAAACCAAAGAAATTTAATTAGCTCCTATGTTTCTGTTTTCTTAAAAGATAAAATGGATACGGTTTTATTGTTTAAAGTAAAAATATAATAGTATCTACCTGTAATGACTGAATGAAATGTGATACATAATTTGAATATAAATGGCTTTTTAAAAAAATTTTTTAATGTTTTTTACTTATTTCTGAGAGAGAGAGACAGCATGAACAGGGGAGGGTCAGAGACAGAGGGAGATACAGAATCCGAAACAGGCTTCAGGCTCTGAGCTAGCTGTCAGCACAGAACCCACGAACCATGAGATCATGACCTGAGCCGAAGTCGGACGCTTAACCGACTGAGCCACGCAGGCGCCCAATAAATGGCTTTTGATTAAGGGTTTATTATTATTATTGAATATGTTATTTGAAATTAACAATATTTAAGAACAATGTTAAATAATTAAACAATTTAGTAGGCTGACTTTTAAAAGCCCACCCCCATCATTGCCAACTTGTTTAGTTATCTGTTTGGAAAAAAGAAAAAGTTAGTTTAGAGAATACAGTCCGAAAATTTTTCAACTGAATCAAAGGAAAGTATTCATTTCCATTTTGTCCAGCAAAATGAGAGTGTCTGAAGTTCTATTACTTCCATAAAGTATGGAGGATCATTTTAAGGTATAAATCATATATTGTTCAACAAAACCCAGATACGCTTTGAAACTAGAGTGCCAGTTTTCTTTGCTAGATTTAACCACCCCCCCTACCAAATAAGAGAGAGAGCTTCTACATATAAACCAATAGAAAAGAACGTTTTATTAAATTCCTGCACCCATCTCCATATCCTTATTGTGATATGCACCATCTCTATTATGTGCTTATGTATTTTTTATTCCCCTCCACACTTCTTCAGGCTTCATCTTTATAAGGCCGAAACAACCGTTCAATTCTGTTTAGAAAATAATGAAATCAACGTTGACAAAGCAATTACTTTGAAGCAAGTTTTAAAGATAGAAGCCAGTAAAATTTTTAGTGGTTGATTAGCCAAAAATTATTAACCTGTTAATGTGTATATTGATTGAATGGAATGTTACTAGTTTTTATTAATAAAGAAAATAAACAGGGGCATCTGGGTGGATGAGTTGCTTAAGCGTCCAACTTTCCGTTTTGGCTCAAGACAGGATCTCCCTGTTTTATGAGTTTGAGCCCCATGTGGGGCTATGGGCTTGTAGCACAGAGTCTGCTTGGGATTCTCCCTCTCACCCACTCTATCTGCCCCTCCTCTACATGTGCTGTCTCTGTCTCTCTCAAATAAATAAACTTTAAAAAATGAACCAAAATTATTACAAAGAAAAGTTTAGACAAAATGTAAAATGTTGTTTGGTTTTCCTAATTTCCACCAAGAATGCACTGGGCCAAAGAAGCATATTAACTGCATTTCAAGTAGCATGAACATCATCTACTTCCAATAATTTTTTGAGTACTGTAATCCATAGTCTCCAGGGTGCGGTTCACAGTACTTCAGACCTTCCCAGAAATCCAGGAAAAATAATTCCAGTTAGGTCAGCATCTTGTTCTTGACCAGGAAATAAGAATGTACTGAATTGATATGACACTATCCACTCCACTGGAAGAAAAGGAAAAGCACCTTATGATGGGCAAGCATTGCTTATAAAAAACTGTTGAATCTTTAACATCATAGATTTTTATAGTCTTTTCTTTCTCTCTCTCTTTCTCTCTTTCTTTCTTTCTCTTTCTTTCTTTCTTTCTTTCTTTCTTTCTTTCTTTCTTTCTTTCTTTCTTTCTGTGAGTAGAATTGGCACACAATGTAACTACTTTTCAAGTGTATAGTTTAGTGATTTGACAAGTTTAAACATTATGCTGTGTTTAGCACAAGTATAGCTACCATTTCTCCCATTACATTGCTATTATAATATCATCAACTATATTCCCTATGCTCTGCTTTTTATGCCCATGACTTATTCACTCTAACTGGAAGCCTGTTATCTCTCTCTCATTTCATCTCTCATTTTACTCATTTTGCCCAAACCCCAACTCCCCTCCAGTCTGGTAATCATCAGTTTGTTCTCTTTGTATTTATAGCTATGATTCTGCTTTATATTCATTCATTCATTCGTGAATTCATTCATTTATTCATTCTGTTTATGAGTGGAATCATATGGTATTTGTCTTTCTCAATCAACTTATTTCACTTAGAATTATGCCCTCTAGGTCCATCCATGTTGTTTCAAATGGCATGATCTCGTCCATTTTTATGGCTGTGTAATAGTCTGTTGTGTATGAATATCACAGTTTCCTTATCCATTCATCTGTTGATGAACACCTAAGTGGCACCCATGTTTTGCTTATTGTAAATAATGCTGCAATAAGCCTAGGAGTGCATATATCCTTTTTAATTATTGTTTTCACTTTTCCTGGATAAATATCCAATGGTCAAATTATTGGATCATATGGTATTTCTATTTTCATTGTTTGAGGAATCTCTATATCATTTTCCACAGCGGTTGTAGCAACTTATTTATCTATTTATTTTCATACTTAAGTTTATTTATTTTTAGAGAGGCCGAGAAAGTGTGAACAGAGGAGGGGAAGAGAGAAAGGGTGAGAAGGGGAATCCCAAGCAGCAGGCTCTGCATGGTCAAGAGCCAGATGTGGGGCTCAAACCCACAAATTGGTGAGAGCATAACCTGAGCCAAAATCGAGACTCAGACATTCAGCCAACTGAGCCACCAGCTGCCCCCACTGTGGCTACAGCAATTTACATCACAGTTCTTTTAGACAAGCAAACTAAAAGACAAAAAGTAACAATTTTATGAATAACAGCAATGATAATACAGCCTGTTTTGGTATTACATGTAAATATTTTTTAACAATTTAAATCTTACTGAGCCCCCCCCCCCCATATCTCTGATCACTACTGTATCAGGAGAAAAGTAAATTATTAATGACCAGTATGCAATGAATTATTTATAGGTATGAGGGAGGATTTTGGACAAGATTTAGAATGTGTCTTTGGCCTTTTTGGCTCATTTAATCCCTCAACCCATATTTGGCAACTTTTTTTTTTTATTACAATTCAAACATCAGTTTGCTCATTTATAAAAATACTACAATGCCTACTTCAATATGGTACCTTGTGATTAATGAAATAAAGTACCTAACAGGACATATAATTCATAGCAGATAACAAATAACTTTGATTTCCTGTTTTCTCCCTCTGTCTTCTGTTGAAATATGTGTCATTCTCTCTTGTCGCCTTTTAGTTCACCTGGTCCTCATGACATTCAGCTTCTCAGAATGCTATTTATACATACTGAAACCACAATCCTTGTGTTTGAACTTTAGCTCAGCCACAAAGCTGGCTGTGTGATGCTCAACAAGTCACATAATCTGAGATTCTTGTTTTAATTGTCCACAAAACAGAGGCAAATAAAATAAAGTAAAACCACAGAATTAGTAGAATGTTAGTAACTCTTTATAACCGCATCACTCTGCAATCCTCCTCTCTCACCTCCTATCACATCTGTGATTAGCTTCATATCCAAACACTTAATTAGATGATTGTTTTCCTCTTTCTATGTTAGCTACTAACTCATTTTTTTTTCAGATAATTTGTTACAGTTTCTCCATTCTAATGTAAAAGCTACAGAAAAGTCATCAAATGGCAAGGATATTAGACACGAATTTGGATTGCTGCAAGAAGGGAAAGAGAGTTTATGAAGATGAGGTAGGAATTTGCTCAGAAGTTGAGGCAGTCCATCATTATTAAAACTGCCATACAAGAAATGCGAAAGGGAGCCCATCAAGTGGAAATGAAAGGATGCTAAACAGAAACATAAAATTATGTATAAACCTTGCTGTTAAAGGTAAATATACAGGTAAATACAGAACGTTCTAGTCCTGCATCGGTAGGGCACAGATCACTTTTAATTGTATTACATGGAAATTAAAAGGGAAAATGGAAAAATAATTATAAAAGGGGTTAATAGACACACAATATAAAATGATGCAATTTGCGACATCAATAGCACAAAGTTTGTGAGTGGGAATTTTATGTACGTTATTGAAATTAAGCTCTTTATCAGCTTAATATAAATTGTTATAACTATAATGTGTTTCATAGAAGTCTCTCAGTAACCATAAATAAAATACCTATAGAAGGTACACAAAATTAAATGAAAAAGGGAACAAAGCGTGCTTCAACAAAAACGCAACAAACAACAAAGGAAGACAGAGAAAGAGGAAAACAAAGAGTAAAAAGTCTCTAAGAGAGAAGGAAAGCAATTAACAAAATGGTAATAGTAAAATTTCATGTTCAGTAATGAGGAAAAGTCACCCTTTAGGAATGTGAACCACTCTACACAATGCCCGAGGTATAGTAGATGTTCACAGTTTGATGGAGTGTCTCACCGAACTTTTCTTTATTTACATGTTCTAAGGTCGGGGGCTGAATATCATTTATTTTTATATTTGCAGAATCAGGCACAATGTCTAGTACTCAAAAATATTTATTGGGTGGAAATGAAAAGGGGGCTCCAATATATGAAAATCACCACTCTTACATATGGAGTAATTTTGGCCATGATCATGGAAGAAAAGGTACTAACTTCGCAAATTCATTTTCTGTACTCAATTGTCGGTTGGATGCTTTACAAATGCTATATATTATTTGGTCTTTATAAGAAATACATGGAGGATATTGAAGTTTTTGTTTTTTCTTATGAGCACTCAGAAAAATTTTGACGATTGCCCAATTTCTTCTAAAATTTTTATAAAAATATATTTTAATGTCACCTTAGAATTTCTGGTCAGTATATTACCAAAAACTTAGTTCTTATACTGAGAAGAGAAATTAGAATACAAATCTTATTCACAAATCTTGCTCCTTTCTTGATTGTTGCCTCTTCATAGTTTCAAGTTTGTTCGTTCAACTTTTCTTGAGCATTTTCCTTTAAAGATTTTACAAGCTATTTCTCTTTTCTCCCATTTTACTACCAACAAGCTGATTCAGACCCTTTCATCTTTCTTTAAGAACACAACTCTGGACCTCTTTACACCTAGCCTCACTCTCTTGAAATCACTGTCCATACATTTTCCACTATATTTCATATAATACAGATCATCAATACAACTTCTAATGGCTATCTGCCTTTGGAAATAAGTACTTTGATCTTTAGAAATCATCTCCTCTATATTAACCTGTAAACTGCCTGAGAAAAGATTTTTTTTAATTGGAGAGATAAAATTGAAGATAATATTTGTGATCTGGAAGTAGATAAAATAAAGTTATTTCTGATTTCAACAATTCAACTCCACATTAGTTGTGTGATTTTTTTTAAAGAAGGAGAATGCAAGCAGGAGTGGGGGGCAGAGGGAGAAAGAGAGAGAATCATAAGCAGGCTCCACAGTCAGTGTGGGATCCCATGTGAGGCTCAATCCCATGGCTCTGGGATCATAAACTGAGCTGAAATAAAAAACTAGATGCTTAACTGACAGAGCCACCCAGCCTTGCCATAGCTGTGTGATCTTTAACACCTTGTGCAATTTCTATGGTCCTCATTTTCCCTGTTAAAAATAGAGACAAATAATAGAAGCTGCCTGTCACGAGTTTAGCTAAGCTCCTCCATGGTATTGCTGTCTCAGCATTCATGTTTGTCCAAATGGCCTCATGGGGCCTTAAAATAATGTAGTACTTTATGCAAGGCTTGCCCTGGATAAAAAACCACAGCAATACCTTCAAATGTAAGTTTCTCATATGACTTCCCAACACATTTTGTCATGAACCACTTTACCACATTCTGTGGCCTTCTCTTGTGTACCTCTTACTTAGTACCCCTATAGAGCTAACTCAAACCCCATCTTGGTTTGAATTAACCAATCTGGCCCTAACTTGGAAATCCCAAAACACTCCACCTACAGACTCTAATAGATGCTTGAGCTCCAAGACCTGCTAGTCTCTCTGCCTGCATCCTGCCTTGACCTCCCTTGTAGCCCCTTGAGAAGTGCCAGGTACTTCTTTAGGACATAGGAGTAATACACTTCTCCATTTCATTCCCTTCTGATCTGTTGCTGATTCAGGGCTTACCATATGACACTCAGTACTCAACAAATGTTAATTTAACAAAGTCACAACACCCCTTGATAACATTTTTGTACTGATTAACATTTCACATATGACCTTATCAGGCTGTCTGGCACATTGCAAAAATTAAATAGATATTAACTGTTGTACTATCATTATGGCTAGCAGAATCGTGAGATACAGCATGGTAGTAAGTGACTCATCTTTGAGATACAATAAGTACTTGAAATGATGACGTAGATATAATAACTCTCAAAATTGATAAAAAAAATTATTCTGCCTACTTCTTCAAGGTACCTGACTACCCGACCATATAATTGTTTTATGATCCTAGAGAAGTTGTCCCCATTTGTCTTCTGCTTTCCAAGTTTTTTGTGTGTGCACTTATAGTCTATGGAAATAACCTCAAGTGGGTCAGAATTAAGATGATAAGAAGTTGATTCTTGGAGCCATTGTTTTACCACTTATTTTCTAGGGTCTTGTTTACAACATGCATGGTTTGCAAAAAATTCTTCTCTTAAATGATTAAATATTTTGTATGTGTTTACTAAATTGAAGACCAACGCATTCCTGATTTTCTCCAGGTTAAAGAAAAAACAAAGAAACAAAACCGAGAAGGTTAAAAATTGAAGAATAATGGTGTGGATAGAGGAAACATCGCAGTGGGAGAGAGCCACATAAATCATCCAGATTGCATGCTGACTTCTATTAAGTCTCAAAAATATGATAATTAGTAGGCACTTAAAAAAATCATGTCATTCTCATTGTGTGATTATTTTTGTTCCTGTTCCAAACTATTATCTCTCTGCTCTTCAGCAAGTAAATCAAACCTTTGAGGTCTGACTTTGTAATCATTCTCCGTAGAACTTTATTAGATTCACTGTTTTGAGCCTCTCCTGAAAATGGTACTTTTTAAAAGTGATGCCTCCCACCTACTGAAGATCAAATACAGCAAAACTCTCTGACCTTTGAAAATGTGGGTGTAATAGTCAGATCGAAGGACAGAAATCAAACAGCAGATGGATGAAATAACTTTTTTTATGACAAGTGTTGATCTTTTCTGTAGCTGAAAATTCCCAGAAAAGTTTTTCTTGATTTCCAAGGTCATTAACAACAGTATAGAAATAAAGTCAGACTAACTCCAACTGCCATTTTGGGTAAAGATATCCCATGACTCTGATAGTTCAGCCATATGTCATTTATGTGACTTTGGGAGAACCTTTCTTTCCTCTCTTCCTAGGAAGGGTGACTGTTTGGATTGATAATTTGATTTTTCAAAAGATTTATATTTATAGGATTACATTTTTAGGGATTAGTTTGTGGCAAGGGTCCCAGGAGTGAATTACATCATCTTGTATACCAGGACCTTATCAAAGAAGAGGAAACAAAGGCATGACATGGACAGAAGGAGTATGATCAATAAGCACGCAGAGATCGGTGTGTGTGTCCCACTCCTCCCTGCAATCTTCTAAATTGATTTTATGGCTTGAGCATATTATTTTTTCAAAGCATTTATAACTCCCTTGTATGAGTAGAAATGTGTAAAGGATGTTCTTAAGAGGCTTGGAATTGACTTTGTTAAGAGGATGATAAATGATTCCCTACTATGCCCAACTTCTCTCCCCTGGGTACAGCGTTTCTGGGGCAGGACTTGATCGGGGTACATGGAGAGGTGTAGAGACCTGGGTCACTAGTAATGTATTGTGAAGAAGGCGTGCCAGGTAGTGGCCAGGTAAAGAAATAATGATAGTAGGGAAAGGGAAACTGAAGTGGGCTTCCTAAGTTTAAATACAGAATGAGGTGGCTGTTGAAAATCTAAAACAAGGTGGGACCCAAGAGTTGTATGGAAGTGTGGGCCCCAAATGCAAGCTCTTTGCTGTATGAGCACTTGAGTGGGTTAAATGGTTGGGTGAATAAAAACAGTAATTTTATGCTATAAAGTTTTCTTGCACTTACCTATAAAATATTTCTTTACATTTGTAAAATGAGTTGTCTGTGAAGTACTTTTGATTTCCTAGAAGCTATTCAGTTAAAGCAAATGCTCTAACTTATCCAATGATTTTTATCTCATTTTACTTTTTTGCTCACTTTTTAAGTCATTTTTATTCTTTATAAGATCAAAACACAGAGTAACGATTCTCTCGGCAAAGCACCAGTCTTGCGGGGCAGGGAGAAATAAGTAGTATCAAGCTGAAGTTATTTGACATTGAACAAGCTAATTAATTTCCATTAATATATAAAGTGGACATACAATAATATATATTCAAAGCTACTATTATGTTTACTAGTATACAACTGATATTCAAACTTTGAATGTAAGCAGCTTTGATTGTATGGGACAAAGTATTCGTTGGGCGAGAAGGTGTAATACTGCAGGCATGAGTCAGAGAAGACAAGATGGCCAGGGAGAGAACATGGATGTGGCAGAAGCCAGTGGGAAGGTCGTCTTCCAAAGAGCACATTGCAGCTTCTGAAGTCATGCATTCTGCCCTCTATTTCCTTCAGTCTGTCCTTGGATCACAATCTGTCCTGTGGAATGACCCTGAATAATTGAGTTGTGTCATCCCTTTGTTAAATGGAGCTCCCATCTTTGGCATTCTGGCGAAAAGTTTCCTGTGCAATAGTCTAATAATCGTAGTCGAGGGAGAGAAAATGGAATCCAATTTCTGTCACTGCACTGACCTTCAGGATGTTCATTAAGTGTTAAGCTACATGTTGTTTTGGAGCGCTGGCAATAAATTAAGAGATAAGAGGAAGATACGGTAGTTAAAGAGAAAATAATAAATGAGCAATAAAGTAATTTCATTCTGTGGTTAAATCCCCCATATATCCTTCAAACACTAATTAACAAAAGCCATAGATTTACCTTGCCTGATGAAACAGTGCAATTAAAGTTCAGGTGTGCTTATATCTAATGGTTTGAGACAGGAAAATTTTGTGACATGGCATGATTTTAATATTAGAAGGAGGAGAAAATTCTTTGTGATAGTGGACTTATGTATAATAAATCCTTTGGGAACTTCATGTGAGCTTATTTTCAGCTTAATTAACAGTGAACAAGCATATTTTTCTAACGGGTGTTAGTGGAGTCATTTACTTTCTTCCAACAACATTGGAGATTTTAAGACATCTGAGCTCAGAGTGTTCAGAAGAAATTGTGATGTTAATCAATTAAGACCCATGTAATGATGTCTAGTATTCAGCAGGGCTGTTTTTGTCACCACAAATACAAATACTAAGGCCCCTCCCTGAAGAGTTAGTGACAATGAAGAAAGATAGAAAGCCATAAAGAGGTAATAATGGAGAAAAATCTTTTCATATATGAATAGACAGAAGAGGTATGGAAGGAGAGACACATGTGCTAAAAATTGAAATATGAACAGAATTTTCTGAATGTTTTAGAGAGCAGAGGATAAGAGTAGCCAAGAAAATTTCAACAAGCTGAAAGATGGATTTGAAGAGATGCAGAACATGGCTGGAGGCTCAAGAACAGTTTCATCAAGATTTAGTTTCTTTTCTTTTCGCTGCCTACAAAAGACTAATTTTATATTTTTATTTTTAAAAATTTTTTAACATTTATTTATTTTTGAGAGACAGAGCATGAGCGGGGAGGAGCAGAGGGATGCAAAGCAGGCTCCAAACTCTGAGTTGTGAGCACAGAGCCTGACCTGGGTCATGGGTTAGGCCCATGGGTCACCCTATCCATGCCATGAATGGGTCTCCAGTCTTTTATGTACTTTGATCACCTTATCTCAATATGATTCTTATTTATTATAAATATAGCTCCTCTGGACACTATTTAATTTCTGCTTTAAAGTTTTAATGTATAAAGTTTTATGAGTTTGGATCTAAGCACACAGAACTATATAAAAGCCAACTCTATCAACTATTTAATTGCGAAAAATCCACAAGAAAACAAGAATATTTGAAGAACTCATTGTATGAGTTGCAGGTGTCTGTAGGATTTCTTCACTTGCTCCTGCTAAATTCCACTCTCTTTCCTCCATCTTTTCAACACATTTTCTGACAAGGATCCTGGCAAATAGTCTTCATAATCACAATCAAAGTATTTAAAATAATGTATAATAGAATCTTCAAAACATTGATCTGATGGCAGCATATTTCACTCTTCAGAGAGGTATTTTTAACTATTTGTAGATAACATGCAATGATACTCTCTTATTGTTATTTTCAGTAACCAATGAAGGCTAATGATTGCATCTGAGCTAGAATTTAGGTTCCTTAATTCTAACATTGTGCCAAAGGACATTTAATTGGTCTGAATCTATAGATTCATTACTGATGAGAGAGCATATATCAGAACTTTGTACATCAGACTTAGAAGGCATAAGAAATGTCTTTTATAATAGGACCCTCAGTTATATTAATTCAAGACCAAAAAAATTCTTTAAACTTCTTGAGTGTAATACTACTACTTACCCATTTGGGATCTTGGTGTCGGAGTTTTTCTCAGTAACAGAATACTGAGTCTGGTAACACTTAGATAACAATGTTGCAAGTGGTAACCACATAGCCTGTGTGGAAGACTGAATAAGATGGTCACCGTTCACCTATGAACTTATTCACTGGACACCAGACCAAAATGTTTACACATTTCAAAAACCTTCCTGATGAATAATCCCTATCTTAGTAAGACAAATAATTCCAGAGATCTGAGAAAAGAGTAAAATTTCAAATTAATTTTATAAAATAGTTCAACTTTAGACAAAATTATAATTTTATAATACATACAAAAATAAAATTATAGACTCGCTGTGTTTATCAAGTTGCAAAAATTTGCCAAATATATGCTAATATCATAATAGCTGTACATGAAAGCATTAGGTTAATAATGATTATAAATTCAGTAGAAGACGTCAACAAAAGCTTGAACATACTGAAAAACAAAGGCAGGTAGGAATGGAAGAAAATCTACCTTTGAACCACATGAACTGTGTACGTTGATTAAGATCTATGTTTATATGCTTTTTTCTCCTGAATGTTCTGTCTAGGCTTCATATCAATGATAGAAGCTTCCAATTTGAGAAATTAGGAAAAGAAGAGCAAACTAATTCCAAATAATTTGAAGGAAAGAAATAATAGAGAAACAGAAATAAATGAAATAAAAACCAAAAATTGGGGCGCCCGGGTGGCTTAGTCGGTTAAGCGTCCGACTTTCGCTAAGGTCACGATCTCGCGGTTCCAGGGTTCGAGCCCCGCATCGGGATCTGTGCTCTCAGCTAGCTCAGAGCGTGGAGCCTGTTTCAGATTCTGTGTCTCCCTCTCTCTCTGACCCTCCCCTGCTCACGCTGTCTCTCTCTCCTAGGAATAACTAAAACACTGAAAAAAATGAAAAAACAAAAAAACAAAAATTAAAGTTAAAAATTGACCCCCAAATTGCCCCCAAAGGTCCAAGAGGCAAAGATTAAATTGCTAAATTCCTTTAAGACTGAAAGATAGAAAGAGGCAAACATTGCCAAGAACAGGAAAGAAGGAGGGAGGGACGACATAGACTATGCACATTCACTGGCAATAAGGAATTCTCGATTAACAGCTCAAAAAGCTACAAAGTTGACAATTTAGAGAAATTGACAAGGTTTTGGGTGGTGGAAGCAATGGATTAAAGGCAAAGATTTAGTAAGGTACAAGTTATAAAATAAAGGGCAAATCAAACATAGTAACATTGACAATGGGAATAAAACTAACAAAGTAAACTTGGTGACTTGAAAGTATTATGAAGATTGACACATCTCTACCAAGACTGAAGAAGAAACAAAAGAGTAAAAAAAGATGCAAATAAACACTAAATGCTAAAAAGGACATATTTGCAGGTACAACATAACATTTAAAATAAGAAATAATTGATTACCATACCAACATTTTAAAACCAAAGAAATAACCACATAGTTTGAAAGTATAAAGTGCCAAGATTTTTGGAAGAAAAATTTTTTTAAAAATTATATTGTAAATAAAGATCCCTGTGGGATGTAGATTTACAAAGTTAAAATGTGCATTTGATAAAAATTTGTTAAGGGTACCTGTAGAATGAAATAGTAAATTTATGTCAAAGCTAAAATCTTTTGATTTTCATTTGTTTGCCTTTTAATATTTTGTTAATGTTTTTTGTTTAATAACCAAGAGAAGGCCAGGCAGGCCACACGTTAAAAAAATGTATAGAACAGGGGCCCCTGGGTGGCTCAGTCGGTTAAGCATCCGACTTTGGCTCAGGTCATGATCTCACGGTTCATGGGTTTGAGCCCTGCATCGAGCTCTGTGCTGACAGCTAGCTCAAAGTCTGTAGCCTGTTTCAGATTCTGTATTTCCCTCTCTCTCTGACCCTCCCCTGCTCATACTGTCTCTCTCTCAAAAATAAATAAAAAACATTAAAAAATTAAAAAATGGAAAAAATGTATAGAACTATCATTTTAAATTAAGTTAATCTTAAATTAATAATAATAATTGAAATATCACTATCTCCTATACCACCCATTTATATTAATTTTTATAATTTTATAAAATATAAATTTTAGGGGCACCTGGATGGCTTAGTGGTAGAGCACGCAAATTTTGATCTCAGGGTTGTGAGTTTGAGCCCCACATTGGGTGTATAGAGATTACTTAGAAATAAAATCTTTAAAAAATCTATATATATGTATTTATTTATATATATTTTTAAACAAAGCTTTAGACAATTAATAGGTATACACATGGTTTTGTCCTTAAGCAATATTTCTGTTATAGGTTCCTCAACTCTCTTCTTAAATGGTAAACATGTAAGGAAATGATATTGATATGCATAATATGAATGCATAATTAATGCATACATTATTGATAACTTATAAAAATTAGCGCATACAGTTGAAAAGTAGGATACCTCTGAGGCACGAAGTCTAATCTTATCACATCCCACATGCAGTCACTTTTTAGACATTTTCTCTAATCATTCTGATGCTTCTTTCTGTGTCTTTGATTCTCTCTTTATTTTTCTATTTCTATCCTTCTAACTATCCCTCTATCTATCCATCTATCTGTATCTTATATATATACACACACATACATATATGTATACATATATACATCATTTAATTTTCAATCTAAAATTGAAATAAACGATATTTATAAGTTATTGTATTTGTAATTTATTATATTTGAAATTCACTGAATTTAAAATTTGATGAATTATGCTGGAGTTTCATCTATGAGTTTAAAATTCCTCAGCAAGGAATTTGTTGATACAAATGAAGAAAATATTTGTTAAATTTTGTTCCCAGACACTTACATTTTTGTTGTAATACGTTGTGTTTTAAAAATTGCAGTTTCTCTTATTGATTCTGCATATAAATGAATTAATATTTGAATTATGATATTGAACACAATACACTAACTAAACTCTTATTATTTATAGAAGTTTTTCTGCAGATGGTCTTGTGGTTTCTAGTATGAAAACAAAATCAATTAGAAAGAGGGAATGTACTGCTACATCTTTTCCAATTTATATTTTTTTCTTTTTTTCTTCTACCCTGCTTTTTCCTTTCTTCCTTATGCAGCAATAGACTTAACTACTAAGGTTTTATTTTCTACACATTCTGTAATTCAGAAGTAGTACATTTCTCTGGGCCTTTTTGCTCTTATACAGAATACAATAAAATATTTGGCTTATTACCTAGACTGACTGTCTTTTCTGGGGAGCAAATGAGTGTAGATATGTAGATATATAGATAGGTAGATGATAGATAGATAGATAGATAGATAGATAGATAGATAGATGATAGATAGATGATAGATAGATAGATAGATAGATAGATAGATAGATAGATACATGAACACGTTGGAGCACTGAATAAAAAGAATCTATAATTTAAATTAAAAAATGCAGAGAACTAGATTTCACTAGTTCACAATATATTATGTCTCATATAGGTAGGTATATCTCATTTCATTATGCTCTGATTTATTGCACTTCACAGATACATTTATTTTCAAATTAAAGGTTTGTGACGTCTCCACATTTAACAAGTTTATTGGTGTGATTTTTTATATTGGTAATTTTTCCTGTATTTCAAATTTTTTCATTATTATTATATTTTTGGATGATCTGTGGTCAGTGATCCTTGATGGTACTATTGTACTTGTTTAGGAGAACCGCAAATGATGCCCGCATATGATGGCAAACTTAATCAATAAGGTGTGTGATCTGACTGCTCCACTGACTGGTCCTTCCCCTATCTCTCTCCCTCTCCTCAGGCTTTCCTATTTCCTGAGACACAATATTAAAATTGAGCCAATTAATAACCCTACTATAGATTCTAAGTATTAGAATATAATACTAAGTATTCAAGTGAAATGAAGAGTTGCACATCTCATCTCTTTATTTTTATTCTATATAATAGAATTCTATATATTAGAATTAATAGAATTCTATATATTATATAGAATTCTATAGAATTAATAGAATTCTATATAATATATAGAATTCTATAGAATTAATAGAATTCTATATAATATATAGAATTCTATAGAATTAATAGAATTCTATATAATATATATATAATATATATATATATTTTACATCTCTCACTTTAAAGCAAAGGCTAGAAGAGATTAAGCCTAATGAAGAAGACATGTGGAATGCTGAGACAGGCCAAAAACTAAGCCTCCTGCCCAAACAGGTGGTCAAGTTGTGAATGCAAAAACAAAAACAAAAACAAACCCCAAAAACTTAAAGGAAGTTAAAAGGGCTATTCCACTGAACATACAAAGGATAAGTAAACGAAACAGCCTATTGCTGATGGGGAGAAAGTTTGAGTGGTCCTTACAGGTCAAACTAACCACAGTATTCACTTAAGCCAAAGCCTAGTCCAGAGCAAAGCCCTAATTCTTCAATTCTGTGAAGGCTGAGAGAGGTAAAGAATCTGTAGAAGAGTCTGAGGCCAAGTTCATTCATGAGGCTTAAGGAAAGAAGCCATTCTCACAACATAAAAGTGCAAGGTGAGTTAGCAAGTGCTGACAGAGAAGCTGTAGCAAGCTAGCTAGACGATATATCTAAGGTTATTAACGAAGGTGGCTACACTAAACAACAGATTTCCAATGTAAACAAAACAGCCTTCTATTGGAAGAAGATGCTGTTTAGATTTTCATAGCTGGAGAGGAGAAACCGATGCCTGGATTCAGGCTTCAAAGAACAGATTGGTCCTCCTTTTAGGGGCTAATGCAGCTGTGACTATAAGTTGAGGTCAATGCTCATTACCATTCTGAACATACTAGAGCCCTCAATTATGTTCAGACTACTCTGCCTGTGCTCTGTAAATAAAACAGCAAAGCCTGAATGACAGGACATGGTTTGCTGACTATTTTAAGCCCACTGTTGAGACCTACTGCTCAGGAAACAAACAAACAAACAAAATTATTCTCTTTGCAATATTACTGTTCACTAACAATCCATTGGGTCACCCAAGATCTCTAACAGGGATGCACAGTGAGATTAATGTTATTTTAATGCCTGCTGAAACAACATTCATTCTGCAGCTCATGGATCAAGGAGTGATTCTGACTTTCAATTCTGAATATTTAAGAAATGCATTTCAGAATACTGTAGCTACCATAGATAGTATTCCTCTGATGGATTTCTGATGGATATTTATTTAAAATAAATTTAAAACATTCTGGAAAGGATTCACCATTCTAGATGCCCTTATGAGCATTTGTTATTCAGGGGAAGAAGTCAAAATATCGACATTCACAGGAATTTGAAAGGAGTTGATTCTAACAGTGATGGATAACTTTGAGGGGTTTGGGGCTTCAGTGGTGGAAGTAACTACAGATGTGGTGGAAACAGCAAGAGAACTAGGAATAGAAGTAGAGCCTAAATATGTTACTGAATTGCTATGATCTCATAAAAAAATTTGAACTGAAAATGGGTTACTTCTTAACTTAAGGATGAGCAAAGAAAGTGGTTTCTTGAGATGACTATTACTCCTGGTGAGGATCCTATAAAGATTGAGAAGGGGATTTAGGTTATGACATAAACTTAGTTGATAAAGCAGGAGCAGGGTTTGAGAGGATTGCCTCCAGTTTTGAAATAAGTTCTCCTGTGGGTGAAATACTATCAAACAGTATCACACGCTCCAGAGAACTTGTTTATGAAAGGAATAATCAATCGATGCAGAAAATGTCACTGTTATTTTATTTTAAGAAATTGTCACAGCCGCCCACCTTCAGGGACCACCACCTGGTCAGTCAGTGGCCACCAATATCCAGACAAGACCCTTGACCAGCAAAAAAATAATGGCTTGTTAAAAAGCCAATGATGGTTGACATTATTTAGCCATAAAGTATTTTTAATTAAGGTATGTATGTTGTTTTTTTCAGAGATAATGCTATTTCACACCTAATATACTTCAGTACGGTATAAACATAACATCTATGGGAAGTTATGGAAAACCAAAAACTTGATCTGACTCACTTTATTGCGCTTGAGTGCCATGGTCTGGATCTAACCTGGCAGCATCTCTGAGGTGTGCCTCTATATGTTAAAGTCATTATATGAGACAGTCACTTGGTTAATCTCACCTCCTGGTTACTTTACAAATTAGAAACACGTTTCAGATTCTTCCACTTTTTTATTAAGTTTTGGTCTGGCCTTTCTATAACCTGTCAAACAATTTGGCTACTTGTTCTTTTTTAAATTTTTATAAGTTTTATTTATTTATTTTGAAAGAGACAGAGACAGCATGAGTAGAGGACTGGCAGAGAGAGAATGAGAGAGAGAGAATCCCAAGCAGGCTCTGTGCTGCCAGCTCAGAGCCAGATGCAGGGCTTGAACCCAGGAAACTGTGAGATTATGACCTGAGCCCATACCAACAGTTGGATGCTCAACCAACTGAGCTACCCAGGCACCTGCATTTTTTATTTTAATTCCAGTTAGATAACATACAGTGTTTTATTAGTTTCAAGTGTACAATACAGTGATTCAACTCTTACATTCATCACCAGGTGCTCATCACCACAAGTGCCCTCCTTAATCCCCATCACCTATTTAATATATTCCTCTTCCCCTCTGGTAACCATCAGTTTGCTCTTTATAATTAAGAGTCTGTCACAACCTTTATATTTTGTACAGATTTCACATGTGTATTTTAATAATACATCATATACTTACACCTTTTATTAAAGAAATGTTTGAATCTTGAAGTGTGTGTGCGACCTTTGCATTTTATTATTTAAATGTGTTTTTAAGTTTATATTATTTAGTTTGAGAGAGAGAGCAAGTGGAAAGCTACAGAGAGAAAGGGAGAGGGAAAGAATCCCAAGCAGGCTTCTCACTGTCAGTGTGGAGATCAATGTGGTGCTTAAACTCATGAAACATGAGATCATGACCTGAGACGGAATTAAGAGTCAGATGCCTAACCGACAGAGCCACTCGGGTGCCCCATGCATGACTTTTTATTTTATTTTAAATGCTTATACTTTGGTAGGGTAGGAACATTGTTCTGCTCATTGCTCTATTCTCAGTACTGGAATGTAGCAAGTGCTCAATAAATATTTCTTGAATCTTTTAACAAAAATTCCCATTTCCTGCTTAGATACTAATTCCTTCAAGTCAAGATTTCAAATCAAGAAAGCTACTACCAAAAACTTATCACATAAGACATTGACTTTGACTCATTAAGACAACACCTCTAATGTTAAAAGAGCAATATCAATAAAAAGAAATATCATGATGTAGCAGATTGTAAGATAATAAAATCGATTGTGAGCAAATGCAAATTATTTCAATGAGGTACAATTCACAGGGATTTATTGGTGGTTTTAAAACTAGTGGAAAGTTCTAGTGTAGATGTGGTGGGTTGAAGAAACACCATCTAAGGCAATGGGCCAGGATGAAAACCCTAAGCTCATTTGGAAATGTGGGAGACACTTTCAGTTGTTGTAACACTTACTTAAAGGATTTGCCAGCTCTTAAATTCTTTAAATTCTTTGAGTCTCTTAACCTGCTTCCCAGCCTCACACACCTTCATTTGGCAAACATCCAATATGTGAATCGCTGGTCTGGTCACTAGAAGTACAAAAGCGAAAAGAGTTTTCACCATAAAGGATATCAAAGTGCTTTGGTAGAGACACAATGTGCACAGCTTGTTATAAAATAAATTCCAAATAAATATAAAAGAACTATGCTCCGTATGTTAGAAGAAAATAATTTTGTTGTGTGTTTGAAACAATAGATAGTAATATAGGTGTAAAACAAATAAGATGCAAAATAGACTAAACTATAAGATAAGCACAATTAAAATAAATGAGCATATATATTTTGAAAGGGAAATAGGTCATTGAACATGATGTCATATTGAACAATATGTCAAGTATTATTTTGGTTGCTATTCATGTATTGAGTATTTTAATCCTACTAACAACTCAGTCAAGAAGTACTAGTGTATGCCCTTTTACAGATGAGTGAACTAAGGCACAGAATAGTAAAAAACAATGTGAGCCACACATCTTGGAAGAGAGAAAGTTTGGATTTCGTGTTATATAGTCCTGCTCTAGAGGTGAGAACTTCACCCTTGCTCCACACTCTATACTGCCTCTTAACAACAAACTCTTCGTTCATGCTCATTACTTTCGTCTTCGTGCTAGGAAAACCACATCAGAGGCAATAGGCCTGCATGATCTCCTAGACGTCAATGTTTGTAGGGGCCAGGCAGAAAATGTAAAATGAATAGGTAGGCACTATCTTTAGCTGGAAAACCATTCTTCCTAGCTAGTCCAGTATTTGGTGTGTAAACGAGGCACAGTGTTACCAGATCTTGTAGTTTGAGAAGTTAAAATGGTACTATGGAATTCTTAGTAAAATATTCTTATTTTTATGTTAGTATATGGAGGATATTAACTGTCCATCAGGAGATTTTCATCATAATAAAGTTTATCAAGGCACATTAGCTACCCACTTATGCCAGAGAACTCACCAGAAAATGATTCTTTGCTCTCATAGTTAAGTTGGCAAGCCAACGATATTGTCAGTGATATAACGAGGCAATTGGTAGTTATACTTGTGGTGAACATAGTGTAATATATACACGGGTCAGATCACTGGGCTGTTCACCTGAAACTGATGTAACATTGTATATCAGCTATACTAAAAAAATAATGGCAAGCATAAATAATAAATGATGTCATTTTACCTGGGGAGAGGGGGAAAGCCAAAAGAAAACAAAAAACAAAAAACAAATAAAGCATGAAACCATAAATTGTAGAGGCCTTTTAGTGAAATGCCCAGAGTTGTCTTTGCTAATAGGTAATCCAATATTATTATGGTGACACCCTTCACCCTACAGTTCACATTTTCTCAATTCTTCGCTGACCTGGAATTCTGAAGTCACATTATACTTCCATCTGAGTTTCTAAGAAGGCCAGCCAGCATTTGGAAGTCCCCAGTTTTCTACAGGGAGTTGACATTTTCCATTGTGACAACTTGAGGAATGGGACGCTGGAGCCATGGATTGTCTTGGTCAAAGTTAATTGCCACTCAAGTTCATTCACTTGTAGAGCTCATTGTATCTTGTCAAAGGTATCTTCCTTAGTTATGAAGTCATAAAGATATGCCCCTAATATCTTCTGAATATTTTCAATTCGTGCCTCACACTTAGTTTTTTTTTCATCAGCATGGATTTTATTTTTGTGCAAAGTAGGAGATAGAAATCTATTTTAAACGTTTCCGCATGAATGGCCCAACACTCCAGCATTGTTTATTGAAAAGTCCATCCTTTCTGCTTCCCTCATGATTTCTAAATGTCTCTCTGTCACATGTGTTGTCTATATTTATAGGAGAATCTACTTTGGAGCTCTCTCTTATTTTCTGTAAGTCAATCTCACTCTGTCTTAATGAACACCACTTTAAGTGATAAAATTCCTTCTAAGACCTGTTTTAGCTTTGTCTCCAATTTTTTTAGATAAAGTTTATTTTTTAATTACTACCAGTTCTAAGCAATTTGGAAATGCTATTATTTTTTTCTACTTTAGCCCTTCCCCCATGTGTTCAGCACTGGGGTATTTTCTTTTTAAGATTCTGGAAAGCTAAAGATTTTTCTTTTTTTACTTAATTATTATTTTGTTCTGCTTTGTCCTAACAATGTGATTACATTATTCTTGACAATAGGTTATGATACAATTTATTGTCATACTCACGGAACTTAATGTGAATGAAGCAAGAGTACCATTAATAACCATGTCAAGATCACGATCATATATTGCAATTGTACAGGATAAACTTACTCATATTTTTACCTTAGAGAAAAGAACATTTTTCTTTTCAGTATCTGGAAATGTCCTTTCTGTGAGTGTACCATGCTTGCTTGAAAATTATGTATAGTCAGTAACATTAGATGAATATTATTAACCAAGTTATTGAAATCTTTATTTATTTTTGTAAACTTAAACCCACATATTTAGACAGGTGTATTTTAAATTATACAGTAATACTTATCTAATTATGTAGGCATATTTGACATCGGGTTTCTCTGTTGTTGTAGTTGTTGACTTACATATAGCAAAGTTATAAAGTTAGGCAAAATATATGTTCATGACTATTATAACTTGTTGATCTAGTTTTACCTTTAGAAAATTATAACATCACTCTTTCTACCTTATTCTGTCTCATACTAAATTTGCTATTGTAGCTTTCTTTTGATTCCTTTTTTAAGTCTGTTTTTAGAGTAGTTTTAGATTCACAGCAAAATTGAGAGAAAGGTACACAGATTCTTATACATCCACTACCTCCCCATATACGTTATCTCCCCTATTACCAATATTACCTACCAGAGTGGTACTTCATTACGTATCCAAGATCATCTTGGTTTTTGTGTGTGTTGTATAGTTTTGCATTTTGAATTTAAGTCTATGATCTATTTTGAGTTAACTTTTGAAAAGAATTTAAGGTTTGTGTTTAGGTGTTTGTTTCTTTGTTTATGTGGATGTCCACTTAATCCAGGACCACTTGTTGAAAATACTACCTTTGGTGGGGATGCCTACGTGGCTCAGTCAGTTGAGCGGCCAACTCTTGATTTTGGGGGCTCAGGCTGTGGCCCTTGGTCGCGGCATCCGACCTGGCTTCTGGGGAGGTCCCGTGCTGAGCATGGAGCCTCTTTAAGATTCACTCTCTCTCTTTGTCTCTCCATCGCTCTCTTTCTTGCCCTCTGCCCTGTTGGCACACTCTCTCTCTCTAAAATAAAAATTTTTAAATTAAATAAGAGAGACTACCATTGTTCCTTTGTATTGCCTTTGCTCCTTTGCCAAAGATCAGCTGACTGTTTATATTTCTGGATATAGGTCTGTTTGTCTATTTTTTTGCTAATACCACACTGTCTTGATTATTGTCTCTTTATAGTAAGTCTTTTTTTTAATTTAAATGTTTTTTATTAATTTCTGAGAGAGAGAGAGAGAGACAGCGTGAGCAGGGGAGGATCAGAGAGAGAGGGAGATACAGAATCTGAAGCAGGCTCCAGGCTCTGAGCCAGCTGTCAGCACAGAGCCCGATGCAGGGCTCGAACCCAAGAACCATGGGATCTTGACCTGAGCCGAAGCCAGATGCTTAACCGACTGAGTCACCCAGGCGCCCCTCTTTATGTAAGTCTTGAAATCAGCTAACGTCAATCCTCCAATTTGATTCTTCTCCTTTGATATTGTGTGGACTGCTCTGGGTCTTTTTCCCCTCCAAATAAACCTGAGGCTCATTCTGTTAATGTCCACAAAATAGATTGCTGGGACTTTGGTTGGGATGGTTGCTGCTATAGATCAAGTAGGAAAGAAAGGACATTTTGACACTATTGAATCTTCCCCTACATGGACATGGAATATCTCTCCATTCATTTAGTTATTTTTTTTATTTCATTCGTCCAAGTTTTGTATCTTTCCGCATATAGATCTTGAACATACTTTGTCTTAACAAAATTATACCTAATTATTTTGTTTCCTAATTATTTTATTTTTTGAGTGCTAATGAAATGATACTATATTTTTAACTAAAAATTTAAAATGTTTATTCATTTTTAAGAGAGAGAGAGGGACAAGGTGTGAGCGGGGGAAGGGATGAGAGAGAGAGGGAGACACAGAATCCAAAGCAGCTCCAAGCTTTGAGTGAGCTACCAGCCCAGAGCCTGATGTGGGGCTCCGACCCACAGACTGTGAGATCATGATCTGAGCCAAAGTCAACTGCTTAACCAACTGTGCCACTGAGGCGCCCCGATGATATAATATTTTATCATATTGGAGAAGTCAAATACAGGAAAGCGATTGACTTCTCCATATTAATTGCAAACTTGCCAAATTTGTTTATTGGTCCTGGGAGCTTTTTTGTCAATTACTTTAAAATTTCCACATAGAAACTCATATCATCTGTGAACAAAGACAGTTTCATTTCTTCTTCCCCAATTAGTATACCTTCTATTTCTTTTTCTTGCCCTTTATGCATTGGTGAGAACTTCCAATACTCTGCTGCAATGTTGTGAGAGGGCATCCTTGCCTCTAGAATATTTTAGTAGGAAAGCAATGATTTTCTCACCATTAAGTATAATATTAGCTGTGGTGGTTTCTTTCTTTCTTTCTTTTTCTTTCTCTCTCTCTCTCTCTTCCTTCCTTCCTTCCTTCCTTCCTTCCTTCCTTCCTTCCTTCCTTCCTTCCTTCCTTCTTTCCTTCCTTCCTTCCTTCCTTCCTTTCTTCTTTCCTTCCTTCCTTCCTTGCTTTCTTTCTTTTGTTCTTTCATTCTTTCTTTCTTTGTTTGTTTTATCAAGTTGAGAAAATTCCCCTCTATTCCCAGTCTAGGAATGTTTTTATCATGAATCAGTGTTGGGTTTTATTAACTGCTTTTTCTGTATTTATAGATGTGGTCATGTGATTTTTCTTTTTCATTGTGTTGATATGATGGGTTATATTATGTGGACAAATCTGGCTTATCTGGGAAAAGTCCCACTTGATTGTAGTGTATGATTATTCTACACATTGTTAGAATTGATTTGCAAATATTTGGTTAAGGATTTTTGCATTGATGTTTATTCATGAGAGATATTGATCAATGGTTGTCTTGTATTGTCTTTGTTTAGTTTTGGTGTTAGGGCAATATTGTCATCATAGAATGCGTTAGAAAACATTCTCCTTGTACTGTCCTCTAAACTAAATTTTATAGATTCGGTGTAATCCTTTCCTTAAATGTTTGATATGATTTGCTATTGAAGCCATCTGGGCCTCCTGCTTTTTGTTTTGGAAGGTTATTAATTATTGAGCTAATGTATTTAATAGATATGGGCCTATTCAGATTTTGTGTACCCTTTTGCATGAGTTATGGCAGATCATGCCTCTCAACTAATTGATCCCTTTCATCTAGGTTATCACATTGCTGGGTATAGACTTGTTCATAGCATTCCTTTATTATCCTTTTTAAAAATTTCCATGGGGACTGTAGTGATGTGCATTTTCATTTCTGATATTAGTAACTTGCATTCTCTCTGTGCGTGTCTCTCTGTCTCTGTCTCCCTCTCTCTGTCTTTTTTTTTTTTTTTCTCTCTCTCTCCTAGATTGGCTAGAGTCTTATCCATTTTATTCATCTTTTTCAGGAACCAGGTTTTGGTTTTATTGGTTTTCTCTATTGATTTTTATTTCAATGATTTGTGCACTCATTTTTCTTATTTATTTCCGTCTATCTACTCTAGATTTAGTTTATTTTATTTTTTCTAGTTTCCATAGCTGGAACCTTTGATGACTGATTTAGGTCTTTCCTCTGCCCTAGTTTATATATTCAACAGTATAATTTTTTCCTCTAAGCAGTGCTTTCATAGCATCTCACAAATTTTGATAAGTTGTGTTTTCATTTTCATTGAGTTCAAATTATTTTTGAATTTATCTTGAGATGACTTCTTTGAACCATATGGTATTTACAAATTTGTTTTTAATCTCCACGCATTATGGGATTTTCAGTTATCTTTCTCTGGTTAATTTCTAGTTTAATTGCATCATGGTCTGAGAGCAGATATCATGTGATTTCCCACTGCTAGGAACCAAGGGGATTTTTCTCCAATATTTAGTGCACAAACCTGACTGAGCTCTTGTTGGCAAATCCCATACTGTGAGGGCTCTCCTGTGACTGGGTTTCCCAGGAGGTTTTAACGTGTAGAATAGCCAAATAGCCACAGTTGCAGCTCTAGCACTTGTTAATTACAGTTCATGTTTTCCTACCTGGCATGAGTTCTTTGCCAGGATTCTCCCTGTGAGCCTACACTCCAGTGAGCCATGACTGACTGCATCCCGCTGTTTGTCTCTAATCTGGGGAGTTGCAATTGTCCTTCTTTCATAGATCCAAGAATACTTGTTATTTTACAGTCTGTTCAGCTTCTTAGTTGTTGTTGGAAGGCAGTGGTACCTTCCAGGTTCCTTACAAGTATAACTGGATAAAATACATCTCTCCTGACATGTCTTTATTCTTTCTTTTGTTCTGTATTTTTTTTCAAATCCTGTGTGTTTGTGGGTTTTGTGAGCTACTATTTTTAGATGAATTTTCTCCTACTGCTGTTTTTTTCCCCCTACTTTCCATTGGATATAGAGAATTGTCTTTTGTGTGTTAACACTGATTCCATTTTCATTATATTTGTGAATATCACTGCTCTACTAATTAATGCAACTTATGTCCATTTGTCTCTATCACATTTTACTTAAGGACAAGTATATTAGCAATTGTCTCCTCTTTTACTTGCCACTTTGTCAGTATCATCTAGAGTTGTAGTGTGAAATTGTTTGTTATAAACATTCTAGTAGCTTCGCCATTTAGCAGAGTGCTTTTTTAAGTTCTTTACTTATCTTTACTTACCATTTATTTTGACATATCCTCCTGAATTGTTTTTCTACTAGATGGAGCTATACCTCGAGGCCATATTTCAGGATATAAAAATGTGCTTTAACCTTCTGAGTCCTTATATCATGGAACATTTTTGCACTCAGAAGTTTTTTACAAAGCGTTATTTAAAATTTTGAAAATGTGGGGCACCTGGGTGGCTCAGTCGGTTCAGTGTCTAACTTTGGCTCAGGTCATGATCTCGTGGTGTGTGGGTTCGAGTCCCACATTGGGCTCTGTGCTGACAGCTCAGTGCCTGGAGCCTGCATTGGATTCTGTGCCTCCCTCTCTCTCTGCCCCTCCCCCTCTCTGTTCCTCTCTGTCTCAATAATAAGTAAACATAAAAATGAATAAAAATAAATAAATACATAAAATACAAAAAAGTAAATAAATTTTTGAAAATGTTAACTTATTTTAGTTCTGTGGTCATTGGTTTCATTGGGAAGGCTTTTTTTTTTTTAAATCATCATGACCATTTTTAAGTATACAGTACAGTAGTGTTAACTATACGTGCCTTGTGTGGCAGATGCTATTGGAAAGTCTTATGCCAACTTGAGTCTTATTACACTGGAGAATGTTGGTGGTTTCTCTGAAAATTTTTTCATGGTTACCTTTAAATTTCATTGATGTGATATTTCCTTTTCTCATGTTTCTCTTTTAGTACTCTATGTGACTAGGGATTTTTGGCTTTTGGTCTTCTTACAGTTATTTCCTTTTAAAACATCCTTTCAGTTATTTATTTTCTGTGCTTAGATGATTTCTACTATAAAAATATCAATATTTCTACTTCTATGGCATAACATTCTTTTAAATCTTCTCCTCATTTAACCTTCTTGATGTATCCTAGAGTTACTTCTTAGGCTGGCCCTCCAGTTCATTAATTCAAATATTTTGTCACAGAGCATCATTTGTGCCACTTAAAGATTTGAACTGAATTTCCACTTTCCTGTTGTTGAAGGTCATTTCCTTCTATATTTTAGCCCATTTCATTGTTTGAACATTTATATAGTCTCATTTTTTTAAGGACAAGTTCTTGGAGTTTTTTCTTTTTATTGAGGTATAACCAACCTGTAACATTATATTAATTTCAGCTGTACAGCATAATGATCAAATATTTGTATATGCTGTAAAAAGACCACCACAATAAGTATAGTTATCATCTGCCACCTTACCTACAAAAATTTTTTTCTTGGGATGAGAACTTTCAATATGTACTGTGTTAGCAACTTTCATATACGCAATACAGTATTAACAATAATCACCATGTTGTACATTACATCCCCATGAGTTACTCATTTTATAACTGGAAGTTTGTACTTTTTGCCCCCCCTTCACCCATTTCACGCATGCTCCATACCACCCTCCCCCTCTGGCAACGACCGAGCTGTTCATTATATCCCTGAATAGGGTTTTATGTTTAGTTTATTTGTTATGTTTCTGAGATTCCACCTATAAGTGAAATCATACAATATTCATCATTGCCTGACCTATTTCACTTAGCATAATACCTTCCAGGTTCATCCATGTTGTTACAAATGGCAAGATTTCATTTTTTATGGATGAGTAGTATTTGCTTGTGTGTGAGTGTGTGTAAGTTGGAAATTTGCAGAGACACATTTTGACTGTTGTCAACAATGCTGCAATGAAGATAGGACCTCTATCTTTCTTTATTTTTTATTATTTTTTTAAAGAAATTGTCTTATGCTAAGCATTATACTTTCTTTTTTTTAAAGTTTATTTTTGAGAGAGAGAGACTGGAGAGGGGCAGTGGGGAAGGGCAGAGATAGAGACACAGAATCATAGCAGGCTCCAGGTCTGAGCTGTCAACACAGAGCCAAATGCGGGGCTCGAACTCATGAACTGTGAGATCACAAACTGAGCTGAAGACAGATGCTTAACTGACTAAACCACCCAGACACCTCTGGGAGTTTGGATTTTTTTAATATAATATTTATTCCTTATTTTTGAGGGAAAAGGGCAGAAAGAGACAGACACAGAATCTGAAGCAGGGTCCAGGCTCTGAACTGTCAGCACAGCACAGAGCCTGACACGGGACTCCAAACCACGAGCAGCAAGATCATGACCTGAGTTGAAGTTGGATGTTTAATCAACTGAGCCACCCAGGTGCCCCTGAATTTATTCTTAAGTGACCCTCACAATCCTTGTCTTTTGATAAAATATTTACATTTGTTTTAAAAACCTGTGGGGGGGGCGGGGCACGTGCACGCTTTATACTTTATTACATTAACTTTGCAAATTTCTACACTTAAGTGATGAAGCATCAACCTTGCCCTCTTACTTTCCTTGGGTTGTCTGTGCCTTTTTCTTTATTTCTCTTTCTCAGCTATGTCTTAATCTGAAGTTTGGCAGTTTTACTATGATTTTTAATTTAGCTAGTGTTTGCCATCTTCATTTTAACTGTTATATATAAATTGATATTTCTTAAGTAATATACCTGCATTAAATAATATTTACACTTTCTATCAAATACTTTAATTGGCTACACCTTTTTTTCACCAATAGGTGTGAATTTCTGCAAATGTGTATTTTCTATTTTTCCTTTTTTTCTCTGATATATTTAGACTATTATTCAATTTTCCCTTTTATCTGTATAATTTTGTTCTAATAAAAATTAATAAAGTATTATACATTTCCTATCATACTGTCATCTGCCATTTTTTAGATACTCTACATATTGTGGATATATACATACATCTGCTTCCTCTACTTCTATTTGATCGTCTTGAGATCACTCTTCAAGTTTAATTGACTTTTCATTTGGTTAGAATAGATGAGTAAGTATTTTTACCATTTAGACAAAGCTTATGTGTTCTCTGTTTTGTGTCAGTATCATTATAGAATTCTAGAACGATGTCTTTCTTTTTGATTTTATGGTTTAAGTACGCTGTATTTCCATTTGGAAGTTTGTAAAGGTTAATATTTATCCTACGTATTCACAAATTTCATATGAACCTTTCTGTAAATAAATCTTCCCTGGGATTGGTTGCCCTCCTACAATATGAAAAGAGAAGACACAAAAGGTTCTTTAATAATGTAAGGCTTAAGTTTCCTTCTTTTAGATCTCCTGTTTTGTCACATTATGTCATAGTATCAGGTATTCAAGTCCCCATCTTACCATCTATTCTCTCATTTTTTTTCCTCTATCTGTGGGGGTTTGCCAGCACTGAGATATTTTCTTCCAATCCATATGCTAGAATACTAATTCAGCCCTCAATAGTAGTTACTCTTTCTGTGTTAGTTTGTTTCATGTTATCAACCTTTGAAAAATAATTTTCATATCTGGATAATCTTTTCTGTATTTTTAACAAATTATTTTAATGCTTATTTATTTTTGAGGGAGAGAGACAGAGTGTGAGCAGAGGAGGAGCAGAGTGAGGGGGAGACACAGAATCTGAAGCAGGCTCCAGGCTTTGAGCTGTCAGTACGGAAACCGTCGTGGGGTTTGAACCCACGAACCATGATTTCATGACCTGAGCCGAAGTCGGATGCTTAATGGACTGAGCCACCCAGGCGCCACATTTTTTTCTGTATTTGTATGTAAACGTACTCTAAATGGAAGTTCCCAAGAACTGTGCTGACTTTTGCTGGGGTTTTTGTTAGAGTTTTCCTTATTCTTGTCTGCCTTTTTTTTTTTTTTTTTTGACAATTTGGCTTTTTTTCCTCAGTTTACTATTTCTCATTAGTCTCAATTAATGGAAGTTTTGATTCTGGCTGGTCTAAGATAAGCAAGTTGCATAATTGAGACCTTACTTCCTTCACAAACTTTCCACCTTCTACTGAGGTCAGAAGGATGAACTCTCTGCCTTTATGCTTCTCTGGGTGCAGGCTGGAGAGCAGACCCCCAGCACCTCCACAGCCTGTGGGAAATCTATTCCTGACACAATTTTACTTTATAGGACATTGATAACACCTGCTCTTAATTACAGTAACATTTCACTTGGCCGTAGCCTGGCTACAGAATGTTCTTTTTTTTTTTTTTTAAATGTTTTATTTATTTTTAGGAGAGAGAGAGAGAGAGACAGCGTGAGCAGGGGAGGGTCAGAGAGAGAGGGAGTCACAGACTGAAACAGGCTCCAGGCTCTGAGCTGGCAGTCAGCACAGAGCCCGACGCGGGGCTCGAACCCACAAACCGTGAGATCATGACCCAAGCGAAAGTCGGACGCTTAACCAACTAAGCCACCCAGGTGCCCCTGGAATGTTCTGCAACTTTCCTCCTTCTTCTTTATTTTCTTTGTTATCTCCATGTTGCAATCAGATCTATATGCTAATATTTGAGAAATTTTTTCATTACACATTTGAAGGATGGAAATGTAAGAGTAGTCACCTTCAGCTAGAATCACCATACATCTAAGTCTGGGGAATGAAATCATGAGGTAGGAACTTAATCTCTCTGTCAAATCAATTTACCAACTACATCATGTTATTTACCACACGTTGAATACATATATACCATTATATGCATATATGCATGTATGTATCTATTTACCTAATATGTACTCATTTATACAAGATATATTTATACCTGTACATTTATATCTATTTTCTTTATTTTTAATTTATTCCAGAGAGAGAGAGACAGAGACAGAGACAGAGACAGAGTGAGCAGGGGAGGGTCAGAGAGAAAGGGAGATACAGAATCTGAAACAGGCTCCAGGCTCTGAGCTAGCTGTCAGCACAGAGCCCAACGTGGGGCTCGAACCCACGAACCGTGAGATCATGACCTGAGCCAAAGATGGACACTTAACCAACTGAGCCACCCAGGCGCTCCCATTTATATCTATTTTCAACTTCTTTATTATTAAGATATAATTGACATGTACCATTGTAGTAGTTTAAGATGGACAATGTGATGATTTGTGTATATATGCGCTATGAGGTGATTACCTTGAAATGTTTAGTTAACATCTGTCCCCACATGCATTTGCAATGTTTTTCCTGGGATGAGAACTTTTAAGATTTCTTCCCTCAGCAACTTTCAAATATACAATGTAATATTGTAACTACAGTCACCATGATGTATATAACATCCCTAGGACTTACTCATCTTACAACTGGAAATTTGTAACTTTTGACCCCTGTTATTTATTCCTCTCACCCCCATTCCCTGTTTCTGGCCACAACCAATCTGTTTTGTGTATCTTTGTGTTTAGGTTGTTTGTTTGTTTGTTTGTTTGTTTAGATTCAACATATAAGTGAAATTTACAATATTTGTGTTTGTCTGATTTAATTTGCTTAGCATAATGTCCTCAAGGTCTAACCATGTTGTTACAATGGCAAGATTTCTTTCTTTCTCCCTTCCTATCTTTCTTTCTACACAGACACATAGACACACACACATACACACACATTTACCTATGCATATATGTACATTATCACATATATGATATAATGTATTTTATATATTCATATTATATAGAATATACATTTATATATATATAGTTTATGCATTTAATATAAAACACTATGGAGGTTTCTCAAAAAGTGAAAAACAGAAATACACTACATCCAGCAATTTGCAGTACTACGTATTTACCCACAAGATACAAAACTACTGATTCAAAGGGGTACACGCACATTGATGTTAATAGCAGCGTTATCCACAATGGCCAAAACATGGAAACAGAACAAGTGTCCATCAACTGATGAATGGATAAAGAAAAAGTGGTATATATACAATGGAGTATTAGCCATAAGAAAGAATGAAAACTTGCCATTTGCAACAACATGAATGGAATAGAGTGTATTATGCGAAGGGAAATAAGTCAGTCAGAGAAAGACAAATACCATATGATTTCTCTGACCATTTTTAAACTGGTTCTTTATCTATAGTGTTGAAAGTTCTTTGTATATATTAGAGATCAACCTCTTATCAAGTATATAGTTTGCAATATTTTCTATTGTTCTGTAAATTGAATTGTTGATTTTTTTCTGTTGCTATGCAGAAGATTTTTACTTTGATGTCGTTCTACTTGTTTATTTTTGCTTTTATTGCCTTTGCTTTTGGTGTCAAATCCAAAGAATCATTTTTGAGATCTCTCAAACTAGGAGCTTACTACCTATGATTTTTTTCTAGGAGTTTGATGATTTCAGCTCTTCCATTTCAGTCTTTAACCCATTTTAAATTGATTTTTGTACACAGAGTTAGTGATCTGCTTGCTCTCTTCTGCATGTGAAGAGAGCATTTGTTGAAGACGCTGTCCTGTTCCCACTGTACGATTTTGACCCTTTTGTCATAAAGTAATATACTAAATATGCATGAATTTATTTCTGAGTTCCCTATTCTGTTCTATTGATCTATGCCTGTTTTTATGCTAATACTATACTATTTTGAACATTATAGCTTTGTAATATCGTTTGAAATTAGGAAATGGAATGGCTCACCATTCCCCCAGCCCCCACCCCCCATTTTCAAGTTTGCTTTGGTTATTTGGGGTCTTTTATGATTCTGTTCAAAGATTCGGGTTGCTTGTTTCTGTGAAAAATGCCACTGTAATTGCAATAGGGATTGATTGCATTAATCTGTAAATTGCTTCAAGAAGTATGTTCATTTCAACAATATTAATTCCTCTAATCTGTAAGCACAAATGTACTCCCATTTGCTTGTGTCTCCTTCATTTCATCAATGTCTTATGGTTTTCATTGTAGAGGCTTTTCACCTCCTGGATGAAATTTATTCCATTATTTTATTTGTTTGTTTGTTTGTTTATTGGTGCAATGATAAGTGAGTTGTTTTCTTATGTTTGGGTGTTTGATTGGAAAATATTTTGGGGTGCCTGGGTGTCTCAGTTGTTCTAAGTATTGTAGTTTATCTCAGGTCATGATCTCACAGTTCCTGGGTTCAAGCCCTATGTCAGGCTCTGTGCTGACAACTCAGAGCCTGGAACCTGCTTTGGATTCTGTGTCTCCCTCTCTCCCTGCCCCTCCCCTGCTTGCACTGTGTCTCTCTCTCACTCTGTCTCTTTTTAATTTTTTTTAAAAAGGAAAATATTTCAATCTTTTGATTAATGTGTAATTTTGATTTTGTCTTTACAAAATTGACTTCAGCTCCATTTATTCACGCATCTTTGGTGTCTCTCAATAGTGTTACAAAGTGTTCTACTTTGAGGACTTGAACAGGTTTTTGCTTTATATATTTGATTTTTTAATGTTTTTTTAAAAATTTATTTCTGAGAGAGAGAGAGAGAGACAGCATGAGCAGGGGAGGGTCAGAGAGAGAGGGAGATACAGAACCTGAAGCAGGCTCCAGGCTCTGAGCTAGCTATCAGCACAGATCCCGACGCGGGGCTTGAACCCATGAACTGTGAGATCATGACCTGAGCCGAAGTTGGACACTAACCAACTGAACCACCCAGGCGCCCCTATATATTTAATTTTTCTTGCAAAAATATTTATTTATTTAAAAATTTTAAAATGTGTTTATTTTAAATTTCTAAATATTTTTATATAAAACATTATTTTGTGTTGAACTGTAATTCAAAAACCTTGATAAATATATTTAAGATCTTTTTAAGTTTATTTATTTTCAGAGACATAGAGACAGCATGAATGGGGGAGGGGCAGAGAGAGTGCGGGAGAAAGAGAGAATCCCATACAGGCTCTGCACTGTCAGCACAGAGCCTGATGTAGGGCTCAAACCCACGAACACTGAGATCATGACCTGAGCCAAAATCTGGAGTCAGGCATTTAACCAACTGAACAACCCAGGCACCCTCTTGTTAAGTATTTTTTAATGTCAACAATTTGACTATAACACCTCTGGGTTTCTCTTTGCATATAATTTTGTCATTTAAGAACAGTAACACTTTTCTTTTCCTTTCTAATCAGTTTTTTATTTTACTACATTTTTCTTGAGTTAATGTGTTGCCTAGAAATTCTGAACCAATATTGAATAGAAGTGGTGAGCTTCTTTGTTTTCTTCTCAATAAAACAGCAAAGTTTCAATGTTTCATCAATAATAATAATATTTTCTGTAGATTTAAGATAAAAGCTACATACCTTTTTAGATTAGCAAAGTTCCCTTCTATTCTAAGTTTGATTTTTTAAAAATAAATGTATATTAAATTATATATTATCTGTTTATTAATATTATTGATTTTCTCTCTATTGTGTTGGTATGGTAAATTATATTAATAGAATTTGAATGACTGACCATTTTAGTTTTCAACTTACATAAATTATATTACCTTATGTATTTATTTATTTTTTATTCATTTTACTAATATTTTCTTTAGGATTTAATTTTAATCTGTATATATGTGGTCTATAATTTGACTTTGTTAAAATACCCTTGTTCAGTTTTGGTATCAAGATTCTGCTGGCCCTATGAGTTGGAAATAAAATGTCTTCCTGAACTATCTGGTAAATAATGCACTGGTAATCACTTCTGGAATTGGAAATATGAGAAAAAAACCTTAAACAATGTTCTAGTAGGAATAAGACTACTCATGGTTTCTTTTTCATTCTACAACCATGTCTTCTAAATACTCAGATTTATTTGCATAATTGTGTTCATAATATTTTCTTGTGATCTTTTTGATGTTGGTAAGAATTTATATTATGTCCCATTTTATTTTTTTTTAATGTTTTATTTATTTCTAGGAGAGAGAGAGAGAGAGACAGTGTGAGCAGGGGAGGATCAGAGAGAGAGAGGGAGTCACAGACTGAAACAGGCTCCAGGCTCTGAACTGGCAGTCAGCACAGAGCCCGATGCGGGGCTCGAACCCACGAACCGCGAGATCATGACCTAAGCGAAAGTTGGACGCTTAACCGACTGAGCCACCCAGGCGCCCCATATTATGTCCCATTTTACTCTTGATTCCTTATTGGTTATGTTTTGACTGCTTGATTTATTAGTTACAGAGAGGGATTTCTTCAAATCTCTGACTATGATTGTGAGTGAAATGTTGCCGCATGGAGTCCCTCATCCACCGCACAGCCCAGCTGAGGAAAGTAAACACCTGCCAGTCTCTGGCTGGAGTTTGATCTTGGCCTGCTTGAGCAGTAAGATGTAATGACCAAAGTATTTAAAGCCACTAGAAAAGCCTTAAACTGATCATATAAACTCAATCTCACAGTTTCCCTACCTCTCAAGTGTAATTGTTATGAGCTAAATTGTCTGATGGAGTTCACCAGGAGTATAAAGCCTCACAAGCCCAAGGTCGGAAATTACACAAATTTTGTTGGCTTTATTCCCATTTGGGATTCACTTCCCACCTCTTCAATCCATCTCCCTAATATAGTACTTTTACTCAAGTATATTTCTCATGACCCAAAGGTCAAAGAAACCCAACTTAAAACAAGGTTTGCAGCATTTTTTGAATTTTATTTATTGTGGGGCTATACTGTTACGTGTGTGCATATTTAGAAATGTAGTATCTCTGGCTGAATGGAAACACTTGATTTTTGTGGGATCAACTACTGTATCCATCGTAAAGCTTGTGCCTCAGGATCTCTTTGCTCCATGATGGAGATAGATTCTTAGGTATATTTCATTATATAGTATCCTTTTAAAAATTTTTTATATTTTCGGTCTTCTTGTAAATTTATTTTCAGATGTATTTTTAGCAATATATAATACTTTTATTTAAATTCAATTTCAAAACATTTGCCTTTAAGTTACAGTATTTAGTCAATCAATATTGAATATAATACTAACATAGTTGGATTTAAATATATGATTGTATCCTAAGCCTTCTCCATGGAAGCCTTTTTATGGTATTTTATTGGCCTTTTTGTCATTTTTTTGAATGTCATTCTCATTAAACCATTTTATATCTATTCGTTTAGAAAGTAGGCCCATAGTTTACTACCTTTTTGTTGATTATTCTAAAAATTAAAGCATAAAATCTTGGAAGTGCCTTATCAATATCCAACATTATCTACTACATTTCTCCTTATCTCGGATAATGTAAAAACCACAGAATATTCAAGTTTTATTAATTAAGTAAATTAGTAATTCAATTTTATTTACTTCCAGAATTATCTGATTATGTTTTTTAAATCACAGACACATTACATTCTAGAAAGAAATATTATTATTGTTGTTGTTCCTTTGTTATGTCATTGTTTATTTAAATTTACTCACATATTTATTGTTTATCTTTATTCCATGCTGCAGTCGTGACCTTTGACCTGGGGTTATTTTGTTTCTTCTACAAGAACATCCTTTCTGGTGTCTTTAGTATGGATCTGTTTGTAGTAAATTCTAATTTTTTATTATTTTATTTTTAAGATTGTATTATCATGTAACATATTCACCGATAACATATAAGACTCCCCTGGCAAGATTTTTAGTTGTTACCATTTTAAACCTTCTGAATGAAGCATTGGTGTTTGAGAAGTGACCTTCTGCTCAAACTGTTGCTTTTTTGAAAATCTGTTGCTGTTTCTAACTGCTTTGGAGATTTTCTCTTTGATATGTTTTCTCTAGTTTCACACTAATGTTCTAGGTATAAATTTTTTTTATACTTTTCTGTTTCGCATTTACTGGACTGATGGATTTGGGGGACTGAAGTTTTTTTATCTGTTCTGGAAAATTTCCAGCCTTTATATCTTCTAATATTACTAACCTACTCTTTTTCTATTTGGTTCTGTGACTCCAACTTAACCTATATTAGGTTTTCTATCCTCCCAGTTTTATTGAGATGTGATTAACATACTACATTGTGGCAGTTTAACTGCTGTTCAACATAACGATTTGATAGAAGTATGTAATGCAGACAACTACTAAAGTAAGTTTAGTTACATTTCATCACCTCACATAGTTTCAAGTGTTTTGCGATGTGAATTTTTAAGACCTACTGTCTTATAAACTTTAAAATATACGATATCATTTTGTTAACTGTAGTCATCTTCATGTGCTATATGTCCTCCAAACTTATTTAATTTATAACTGAAAGTGTACACCCTTTGACCATCTTCACCCATCACTACCTCCCCCTCTCCAAGTTCTGGGAACCACCAATCTATTCTGTGTCTCTCGAAGTTCAGGGTTTTATGTTTAGATTTGAACTATAAGTAAGATCATACAGTATTTGTCTTTCTCTGATTTATTCCACTTTATCTTCATTTTTATCACCTGTCTTTCATATCTTTTTGTCCTTCCTTGAGTTATTACAAATGCATTCTTTTCATTTATAATAGGTTTCTAATTATCTCTTGAATTGTGACTAAGCAGTTAACAAATTTGACTATTTAGCTTTTAATTTGAGTTATTTTACATTTTTGTTTCTACAACATTGATTTTTTAATTTCAAGATTCCAATTTTCAGATTGTGTTGCAATGGTGTTAGATTCCTAGGGATGCCTCCAAAATCCTCATCTTCTGTGTACACAGACTTCATAATCCCTGGGATTGGGAATAAGATGGATTTCACTATGTGATTAGGTTATATCGCTGGCACTGTTGACTTTAAAAGAGAGAGATTGTACAAGTGGGTCTGACCAATCACATAAGTCCTTTATATCTGGGTGTAGAGGTAAGGAAGTCATAAAAGACATGAGGCATAACATGAACTTAGCGTTAGGGAATTTCTCCCACCGCCATTACTGTTGGAGGAGTCCACATGAAAGGAATCCAGGGCAGGTCTATAGGAGCTGAAAGTGGCACCGAGCTAACAGCCAGCAAAAGAAGAAAAAACCACATACATCACCAGCAACAATGAAATAAAATCTTCCAATGAAATAGATTAGTTTCGAAGAATATCTTAAGTTCCAGATGAGAATGCAAACAGCCAATACATTGACTTTGGCCTCATGAGATCCTGAGCAAACTTACCAACTTTGACTTTTGACTTACAAAGGTGTGACATAATGAATGTTGTTTGAAACTTCTCAGTCTGTGGTCATTCTGGGTCAGCAGTAAAAAAAACAATGCACCTACTACGTTTGGCATTGTTTTCTTGAACCTAATAAGCACAGGTTTTTTGTTTTGTTTTGTTTTGTTTTGTTATTTTATCACTTATCTAATCAATCTGGTTATTTCTGTTGTCAAACTCAGGCCAAATAGAAACTCTAAGAGCAAGTCTAAAGAAAGTCTGATTAGTTTCAAATAATCACCACAATGGTCTCATTAAATGTTATCAGCTATAATTAATTTCAGAATATAGTAGAGTAAGTGACTTAATTTCTAAGCTAAAATAATTTAGAATCTAGCATTTCATGCAAACTTAAATGATCAAGTATAAAAAAAAACATAAGTAGAAAAAAGCAGTGTAGTTAGACTTAATGCATTCCAAAATATAAAATAGTCATGCAGGGGAGCCTGGGGGGCTCAGTTGGTTAAGCCCCCAACCTCAGCTCAGGTCATGATCTCATAGTTCGTGGTTTCAAACCCCACATTGGTCACTGTGCTGACAGCTCAGAGCCTGGAGTCTGCTTTGGATTCTGTGTCTCCCTCTCTCTCTGCCCCTTCCCCACTTTGCTCTGTTTCTGTCTGTCTCTCTCTCTCAAAAATGAGTAAACATTAAAAAATTTCAAATGTATTAAAAATATTCATGCAATTTTTTCTGAGTGAATTAACAACAGCATCAACAAAAAGGGGAAACCCCAGAAGAAAGAATGTAAAGAATCTTGGATAATGTTATTAAACCAAAAATACAGGAACTTGGATTTTTAGCACACCCTGTATGTAAAATTCTTACAGAACACCTGTAAAGATTAACCTGTAAAGATTTCTCAGAATGCCCATAGAAAAGGTTCTGAGTTAAAGGAGATTTAGTGCAAAAATAAGATAATTAAGAGGTTTTAAATATGAAGATGTGGTGAAAAGACCCATTCACTTTGAGATATACAAATTTGGAAGGGCCAGAGTGTGACTATGGAAGAATAATGATTCCAAAGATATCTTTGTTCTAATTTCTGGCACCTATTTATATGTTGTAATACATGGCAAAAGATTTAATATTGTAGTGGAATATTAAATGTAGACGGAATTGAAGTTGTTAATCAGTTTATTTTAAGATAGGTAGTAGACAGTTATCCATATGTGTTCAAAGAGAAGGGGAAACAGAAGAAAAGGTGCAGTATGAGAAGAAGTGGACTCATCTTTGCTAGTTTTCAAGATGGAGAATATGGTGATGGAACAAAGAATAAAGATGTTCTATAGATTCTGGAAAAAGCAAATATATATATATCTCCCCTCCCCCTAGAGTTTACAGAAAGAAATGCAGTATTGCCAATGCTCTCTGACCCTCTCCCAGACTCCTGGCAGTCTTGAGAATCAGCATTACTCCTCATGAGTGAAAGGGTTTTGGAACTCTTCAAAAAGATAAAGATGCTTTAGGGGACTCCTGGGGGGCTCAGTCAGTTAAGCGTCCGACTTCAGCTCAGGTCATGATTTCATGGTTTGTGAGTTTGAACCCCACATCGGGCTCTGTGCTGACAGCTCAGCACCTGGAGCCTACTTCAGATTTTATGTCTTCCTCTTTCTCTGTCCCTTCCCCACTCTCACTCTGTCTCTCTCTGTCTCTGTCTCTCTCAAAAATAAATAAACATTAAAAAATTTTTAAAAAGATGTTTTACAACTCTCTCAAAAAACCTTATTCTCAGAGTGTTGTGACTTTCTGACCTGACTCAGAGCTTAATCTATGAGAAAAGTGTTAATTCTAGAGCAATTACTGTGGAGTGGAAGAAAAATTAAGTCAGATCCATATACAGGCATACCTCTGAGATATTGCAGGTTCAGTTCACGATCACTGTAATAAAGCAAATGCCATAATAAAGATAGTCAAATGATGTTTTTCATTTATCAGTGCATATAAAAGTAATGTTTGTACTGTACTCGAGTCCATTAAGTGTGCAGTAGCACTATGTCTGAAAAAGCATTAATTATTATCTTAATTATAAATTACTTTATTGCTAAAAAATGCTAACCATCAGGTGAGCTTTCATAGAGTCACTGATCACCATAAGAAATATAATAATAATGAAAAACTTTGAAATACTGCAAGAATTACCAAAATATGACACCGAGACATGAAGTATGTAAATGCTGTTGGAAAAATGGTGCCAATAGACTAGATCAACTAAGGGCTGTGAAAAACCTTCAGTGTATCAAAAACAGTATCTGCAAAATACAATAAAGTAAAGCACAATAAAATTAAGTCTGCTTGTATTAATTATATTTTAAAAACTTAGATGTTATAAGAGCAATGCATTTTTAAGTATAAGAAATTATAAAATATGAACATTATTACTATAAGGAATAGGTTACTGAAGGACATCATGAACATAATACAAAATGTAGAAAACAATATGTATGTTCCCTTAATAGATATCTATCTAGATATCTAGATACATGATAGATATCTGGATGGATGGATGGATGGATGGATAGATAGATAGATAGATAGATGTGTGTATACATATATATGTGTATATATATGTAATATTGGACAGGTAAAAATAACAAATTATAAATAAAGATGTCAATAAAGATCCTTAGAGTGATCTACAATTAAAATTCTAACAGATTGTTTTGCAGAAATGGGAAATATGGAAAAACTAAAATTATAAAATTCTTACAAAGAAAACTGTGAAGAAAACTTTCAAGACATTGTATTTGGAACAATTTCATAGATGTAACAGCAAGATCTTAGGCAACAGCAACAAAGAAAAGTAAATAAATTGGACTTCATCAAAAATAGAAACTTTTGTGCATCAAAGGACACTATCAAGAAAATGAGAGTGAGGAAATTTTGAGGCTGGTATCTCTTCAAACTTAACAAGAAAGAAAACCCAATTTAAAAATATACAAATGAAGGAAAGACCTTTCTCTACAGAGGATATACAAATGGTCACTAGGCATAAGAAAAGATATTCAACATCATTAGTCATGGGGAAATGCAAATACAATTACAATGGAATGCCATGTTATACGCTTTGGAATGGCTATTACTGGAAAATAAGGAGGGCACTTGTTGGGATGAGCGCTGGGTGCTGTATGTAAGTGATGAATCACTAAATTCTACCCCTGAAATTAATATTGCACTGTATGGTAATGAGAATTCGAAGAAAACTTGAAAAGAGAAGAAAAAGGAGAAAAAAAAAGAGAAACAAATAAACTATAACTATTGACTATGTAGGGGAATTGGGGTGTGTGCATTGAAGGTGGGGATGTAAAATGGTGCAGGTGCTGTGGATACCTCTCAGTGTCTCAAAACACCAAACAGAGAATTACGATAGGATCCAGCAATGCCAGTCCTCAGTATATATCCAGAAGAACTGATAGCAGGGACTTGAAATATATTTTATACCAATGTTCATAGTAACATGATTCACAATATCCAAAAGGTAGAAACAATCCAAATGTCCATCAACAGATGAATACATAACCAAAATGTGGTATGCAGTGCAATAGACTAATATCATTACTGGTCATAAAAAGAAAATACATTCTAGTATATGTTGCAACGTGAATAAGCCTTGCAAACAGTCTAAGTGTCATAATCTGGACAAAGAAAGACACATCTTATCTGATTGCACATATACAAGGTCCCTAGAATAGACAAAGCTGTACAATCAGAGAAGAGAATGGAGGTTGGGAGATGGGGGAAGGGAAAGATGAGGAATTGTTGTTCATTGGGTGAAGTTTCTATTGAGGATGATAAAAAATTGGGGTACATGGAGGCTGCTTTCAGGCAAACAGGCTTGACCAATGGACTGTGCCAAGGGCCCACAGCAGCCACCTTGCTGAATGCAAACAGGTTCAGGTGACACACCTCAAAATCTCCATAGGCCCAGGGGCACCTGGGCAGCTCAGCAGGTTAAGGCTCCGTCTCTTGGTTTTCAGCTCAGGTCATGATCTGGCAGTTTGTGATTTAGAGTCCTGCATTTGGTTCTGAGCCTGATTGGGATTCTCTCTCTCCCTCTCTTTGCCCCTCCTCTGCTCCTGCTCTCTCTCTCTCTCTCTTTCTCTCATTAAATAAATAAACTTAAAAAAAATCCATAGGCCCTAACTAACCAATGGACTACTTACAACTAGACACAGTTACTAAAAAGGGGAAATTCCATACATCCCCTTACCTTCTCATTTTCCTTTCTTACAAGCAGCCCCCTCCCACGATCTCATTGAAGATAGCTTCTCCTTGGTTGCCCTGCCCTCCACTCCCTTGCATTGTATTCAGGAAATTTCTATCTCCTTTGTTCAGCTTCAGGTGAATTTTTTCACCTTCCCTGCCACCTGCTTCCACCTGATAGTTGCCCCACATTTGGGTGCCCCTATCCAATGAAGAGACACCCCATTTAGGCAAAGCAGGGAATAGATAATGATAATGGTTGTACAACATTGTAAATGCATTTAATGGCACTGAATTCTATTCTCACAAAATCCTCAAATGATAAATATTATAGATAGGTGATGATGATGATGATAGATAGATAGATAGTTGATGAATGATAGATAGATAGATCGATCATAGATAGATTATAGTTTGTAAAGACATATTTTTAAAAGACAACTAAGGAAGGAATTGCAAAAACATTTTGACTTGTATTCAAGGTAATAACTATCAAAAATACATAAATGGTTCTCTTATATGAATAACACACAGAAATTTAAAATGGAAAAAGCATACAGATAATTAATTTAAATTAGAAAAAATCAAAAGCCAATAAATATATGAAAAGATGCCCAGTTTTATTAGTGATTGAAATGATGGGAATCAAAACAATGACCAGATTCAAGAATAAAATAAAAGAATAACGCCAGTATTTTTAAGTGTAGGAAAAATGATACATTTATAGGTAGTTCATGGTAGCATACACATTGGAATAGTAACTTTGAAGAAAATTGGCTGTAAAATTAAGCAAAATAAGCAAAAATAATAGAAGAAAGCAAGAGATAGAAGAAAAGGAGGAAAGGGAAGAGAAGGGGAGGGGAAGAAAGGGATGGGGAGGGAAGGGAAGGGAGGGAAGGGAAGGAGATGGAAGGGAAGGAAAGGAAAGGAGGGAAGGGAGGGAAGGGAAGGGAAGGGAAGGGAAGAGGAGGGGAGCAGAGGGGAGGGAAGGGAAGAGAAGGAAAGGGAAAGGAGGGAAGGGAAGGGAAAATGAGGGGAAGGGAGCAGAGGGGAGGGAAGGGAAGGGAAAAGGAGGGGAGGGGAGGGGTGGGAAGAGAAGGGAAGGGAAGGGAAGGGAAGGGAAGGGAAGGGAAGGGAAGGGAAGGGAAGAGAAGGGAAGGGAAGGGAAGGGAAAGGAAGAAGGAAGGAATTTGACACTTTGACCAGTGGTTCCAGGTAAGTATATCCTACTTGTTCACATAAGAAAATATTACATATGAAAATGTCCCTTGTAGCAGTCTTAACAATGACAAATTATGAATACAATCTAAAATTCCATTAGGGGTCCTCTAGCATACCCTTCAAATTATCTCTGCCTCTCATTGTCTTTGAAAAACCCTGAAAATTGTAGAAAACTAATAGTAGTGTTAATATTGTATTTGTATTTAAATACAACTGAGTTATATCCACTGGAGCTGTAAAAATTGACCAACTTGGAATGTATCTATAGATGCATTTTGTGTATTTCTGTGTCTGTGTGATAAATTCTTTGAACCAGTTCTAACATCTCAGTAGTCCTGTTCATTGATAAGTTAAAGAAAGTCTGACAAGTTTTGATTTTATATTCATGTAAAAGTCATTATATTACCTTCTAAAAATAATCTTTTGACATCATAATTAGGAAATATTTATTCTTTGGAATTAATAGCATTTTGTTCATCTAGATTCAGGAATACCTCAAAGCTAAAAGAAATCGGTCTGAGCCATATATTTCATTACAGAAAGTTCTTTGAGAAATATTATTATTAACTAAGTGTCTAAAGTATACACAGTAACTCTATTTTAAAAAAATATGCATAGGTAGAACTTGGGAGACGTAACAGAAGACCATGGGGGAAAGAAAGAGGAAAACATAGTTTCAAACAGTGAGGGAGGCAAACCATAGGAGACTCTTAAATACAGAGAACAAACTGAGGGTTGATGGGGGAAGGGGAAAATAGGTGATGGGCACTGAATAGGCCACTCGTTACGATGAGCACTTGTTGGGTGTTGTACACAATTGATGAATCATGGAAATCTACCCCCAAAGCCAAGAGCACACTCTATATACTGTATGTTAGCCAACTTGACAATAAATTATATATATAAAATTTTTTAAATAATTTATAAAGATACAAATATATAAAATAAATACACATTTGCATTGCAAACTCTTAACTAAGGTGATTGCATAATTTGTCATTCCAACTGGGACATTTCTATGGATTTAAAACATCTCCACTACATTAGCAACTACACCAGGTGAGCGGGTACAAATAGGGACACGTGGTCACTCAATTTCTAATAATTGTTATTTCTAGGAAAGATAATGGAATTTCTTTTCTAGGTATCTTGATATTTTAAAAATAAAAATATAGTCCTTTATTACTTCTACATTTTAAGTAAAATGAAATACAAAAATATTTTTTATTGGTTGAGCTTAAAAATACTGTTTGAAATATAAGTTTGGTCATATTGTAGATAATAGATCAAATTAACAATGGGGATCAATTAAATGAATTACGGTACAAATGTAGGATACGCTATAGTACAGCTTTAACAAGTTTCAATAGTGCTTAATCACAGAGAAGTTGCTCATTATATAATATAAAATTAAAAAGTGATGTATGGGCACCTGGGTGGCTCGGTTGGTTAAGCTTCTGGCTCTTTATTTTGGCTCAGACCATGATCTCATGGTTCGTGGGATGGAGCTCCATGTCAGGCTCTGTGCTGACAGCATGGAGCCTGCTTGGGATTTGTCCTCTCTCCCTCACTCTCTGCCCCTCCCCTACATGTGCTTGCTCTTGCTCTCTCTCTTTCTCTCTTTCAAAATAAATGGATAAATGTTAAAAAAATATATAAACAATATACAAAGTAGTGATTCTAAATTAAAATGCATATCCTGGGAAAAAGGATAACTGAGACTTAAAAACATATTTTTGTGTGAATTTTACTTTTCCTATTTTCCAATATTTTCTGCAGTAGTCATTTATCTCTGTTTCAATCATTAAACACACACACACACATTTTTATTTTCCATGGGTATGATAGCTGTTAACTGTATTATTTTTCCTTTTTAAAAAATTTTTAATGTTTTATTTATTTCTGAGAGACAGAGAGAGACAGCGTGAGCAGGGGAGGGTCAAAGAGAGAAGATACAGAATCTGAAACAGGCTCCAGGCTCTGAGCTAGCTGTCAGCACAAAGCTGACGAGGGGCTGGAACCCACGAACCGTGAGTTCATGACCTGAGCTGAAGTCGGATGTTTAACCGACTGAGCCACCCAAGCGCCCCTTAACTGTCTTATTTTTCATCCCCAAATTGTTTTGCCCAAACCATTGCCCAACTAAAACAATTTACCAACTTCCACAATCTAGAGAAATTTTACTAAAGCACCGGAGAAATAGGGACGGAAGTGTACACAGACGTTTCATTATCTGGGCCAAAGACAAGGCGTTTACATATCCAACAAGAAGTTTAAGTGTATGACAGGATGTTTACCTATCTCTTGCAAATTCTATGGTGAAAGGCAACTGTGAGTTATAATGAGCACATTGCCCTGAAGAGGACTTTCAGAAGCTAGCTCACTTTTTGAAACATGACTCATTTCACAGGAATACAGACCACCAAGGTTGAAACCTTCAGCAATGCTGCCACACCGTCACTCAACATCTGAACCACTTTATCGAGGGGGAGCTTGTTGCCTTCAGAAAGAGTTCATTTTATTTTTTTTTTTTTGAAAGCTATTAGAGGAAGAAAGAGCTAAACTTATCTCCTGATAGATTTCTTTTTATTATTGGGAAAAGGTTAATCCAATGTCAAATAATTGAAAAGAGATGTGTTGTAACTCCTTCTCATTTGTCACTCTGAGTGTCTCCTCTTGCCCAAGCCAGATACCCTCCATTCCATGTAAGAACACCTTTTTCACTCCATATCCTCATCCAGAAATATCTTTATTATCATTGTCCAAGGTGTCCCTCTTGTACTGTACTGACTCCCTAAGTAAAGTTCCCTGATGCTCAGGCACCACTCCAATTCAGTCAGATCCCACATAACTTACATCGCATCCAGCTGTTCCTCTTTTCATAGAATTTTCCATGTTGTATTTTTATTGTAAGTAACTTTCAGGTTTTAAACTGTGAGATCCTGAAGGTCAATGACCATGAGTCTGCTTTGATATTTTTGGTGCAAAAATACTTCATGTGTGTTTCAGCTTCTGGTGCTGGATTGAATGGACATTTGAAATGAATAGAAAAACCTGGAACAGCAAACCATGAATGCAATTTAATCTTGCAATAAAAGTAACATGCTTTACCTTGTGGAATAGCTTACCTACAAAAGACAGCATTTAATGATTAAGATTTTCCTCACTCCTCCAAATTACGGGTGCCCCTACTGGGCAAAGTTGGCATTAAGCACGTAAACAATCACCAAATTATGATAGCAAATTCATTTATCAAGTCTGCCTCTCAAGGACAAAGTGAATCTCTTAGACCCTTCTGGATTCCGTTGCCCTCACCACCCTGATGAAACTGTCTGGAAGAACCTTCAACATTTCACCTCCTCCTGCCTGAATAACATAAACCAACAACTAAGGTGAACTTGGATTTGTTTAGTCCATTGTTTCCGTTCTGGTGTGTATTTCTTAGCTTTGGTGTTCCTCGTGACATGTTTCAAAGAACATATTGAAAGTCACTTTTGAGGTGAAAGTAGTTCTGAAACAAGATTTGGAAAAAGAAATCTAATTTTTGGAAGGAAATATGAGTGAGTGATGTTAGGTATAGATGATGGCTGATGGCTTATATTCAAGGCTTAAACCAATGAGCATTCATATTCTGAGATTCTTCAGAGACTTAGTATTCACCTTTTAACAGAGATCCTCCTTTAGGAAGGTGCTATAGGAAGAGGCCCATGTGACATCTCAGCATGCCTGGGGGAAACTGTATGTAGTGATGGGGGCTTTTTAACCTGTGCTTGTGACTTATCAATATAGCCCAACCAAATGCTTTATTAATTCAGAAGGTGTCATGATTTTAATTTATTTTATATCTTTTATTGCTCAGGCCAAATAAATACTTTACTAATCATCACATGTGTTTCAACGATTGAGGCATACATTAAAATACTTGACAGGCTGCCCATTAATCTACATACTGTGGCCCACTGTACACTTTGGTGATGGAATTTCACATTTTATAGACCCACCTTTGAATTTTGATGATTTGGTTCAATATTGTTAGCAGAGAACTTGCCTTCTTGGGAATGTATTGCCCATTAAAAGCGACATGCTAGGGTGATTGGGATGTGTTTTGATTTAACAACTGAGTTTATAATTGTATACACTCCAGTAACCACACAGCTTTCCCTGCTGAAAGGGACTTTGGCTGCTGTGTGTTTATGTTGCAAAAGAGTGTTGTTTCTTCTATTTTTAGACCCCAAACTGATGCAAAATCATTCTTAAAAACCAAATGAATAATATTTATAGATACTTTGAAACACATCATTTTTCCTCTTTTTAAGAATATAATATCTCAAACCCTACCAAGATATGTTAAATAAAGCACTCTTCAAAAATTAGGAATCACAAAGAAAGGGAAAGCTTAGAATAAAATCCTCAGAACAGGATTCTCTATAAGATTCTAGGTGCTAGATTCACATCTTTGCTGACATTGTTAGCTATCTTCACTATATTGCCTAGTAAATTCAGGGACTACACAACAACCAAACCAAACCAAGCCAAAGCAAAACAAAACAAAACAGTTTTATTAGACTTGTTTTGCCTATAGTGATGCTTATTAAAATTTTGCAGTTTTCTCAGTCATTTTAGTCTAGAATCAATACAGCCTTAATCTTGCGTATCAGCCAAGAGGGAATGACCTCCATAGTGTGCATATTTATTCAAAAAATATCTTTTGAGCTCCCCTCTATGGATTAATCATTTGGCAGGATACACTGCCCTCAAGGCAGTGGTTGGAAGACACACATGAGAAGTTTAGAAACATAAACAATTTATCAGAAGTCAGAGGATGAATTTTTCAGCAAATCTAGTGTAGTGGAAAAGGCAACACAGAACTTGAGAGAAATTAGCATCAGCAAAAGATTATTAAAAGTATCTACTGTACGTTCTGAGTTCATGTTAAGCTGTAGGCAAATTGCAGACTTCGAATCACAGAATTATGGGGCCCAGAGAAGGTTTTAAAATCTCTTCATGTCTAAGTTCCCTATACATTGGATTGATGCATTAGATCACTGATCTGCCTTCACAGAGTGTTGGGAAGAGTAAAGAAGAAGGGAGACCCCAAGAGTAACTGGGGTGATAAATATGTGACCTCATTAATACTATTACTAAATGAATGTAGAAAAAAGGAAAGTTTATAGTATATCTTTTTACTCAAATGATGTTCCAGGGAAGAGATGGGTCTCATTTGGGCCTTGAATGGACAGCTTGCTTTTGAAATAAAGGTTAGTATGACAAAGTGGGGAGAAAAATCACAACTAGAGGCTGGAAAGTAAGACAGAGCATAGTGCATGGGGCATAGAAAGTGAATGGGTCATTGGGAACGTCTGGTGATACAATATGGTGTGCTTATTTTAGTAATGTGGGCCATCCCCAAACAGGGGGATCGACACAACACTCTTCATTTTGCAGGTTGTCAGTTTTCACATTTGGACCCAGAACATACTGGAGTAAATGAATTACAGATGAATTGCTAACTTTAATTGCTGTCGACGGTTAACATGCTGGCACGTTTGATGATTCAGTCAATAAGTGAGAGAATTATGATCAAGATGCAGGATTTTATCATATAATCCTGGCAAATTACTATTGGAATTATAGCAAAGGAAATGGAAGGAATAAACCAGTATTAGGTATTTGAATGAAGTTGACTCTAGACACACAGTTTGGGGACACAGAGGTTTGGGAGTAGGACTACTATTTTTTATTATTAAAATTTATGCTTCATTTAAGTGCCAGATGAATATATTATTTTAATAAAAATGAACAAACTAATTTAGTAAGTTTCCCTCTTAATGGTGTCACTCTCATCCTTGAGGATGAGTTATAGCCAGTTATAAGATATAGTGAATAGACTTGGATATGTCCATAGATGTTTGTTTATCATTCCCTATGTGTCACACACAAAAAGCCCAATTAAGACTCTGGTTTCTTAGGAGGAACTTAATAGAGGACCATGGGGGAGAAGAAGGAGAAAATAGTGGGGGAGAGGGAGGGGGCAAACCATGAGAGACTCTTGAATGCCGAGAACAAACTGAGGGCTGATGGGGGTGGCGGGGAGGGAAAGGGGGGCGATGGGCATGGAAGAGGGCACTTGTGGGGATGAGCACTGGGTGTTATATAGAAACCAACTTGACAATAAACTATTTAAAAAAAAGACTCTGGTTTCTAACAACATTTCATACAGTCAGCATATATACAAAAAGTATGAAAAATGCATTTTCTTTGGATATGTAGGGATATTCTTGGTAAGAAAATGTCCAGATTTTGTAGTTTTATTTTGCTTCTTAAGAACAGAATCATTTACATGTCATTACTCTTAGTTCCTTGAAAGATATTTTCCCTTCATACTCTTCTATATCCACAGCATATTACTGAACACACACACACACACACACACACACACACACACACACCTCTCTTTTAAAAGGAAATATAGTTAGTCCCTCAAATTATAGAGACATCCTTATTATTATATCATACATTTTAGGCCATGGCTTTGCAAACTGTATAGCAGTAAAGTGTGGGTTCTTCCTTAAACTAGTGATCCAATTTAAGTTTGTCAAAAACTTTTAAGCAATTGTCTAAATGTGCAACATATTGCACCGTGCGCCATGCCTCTGACCAGATGTGGTGGATGACAGACGATTAAGCACATTTCCCAGTTCATAATCCAGTAGAAGTTATTTGGGGAAGTATCATTATACTATCACACAAAAATTATTCGTTCCCTCCTTCCTAACTGTCACTGACTATGTACCCAGTCACAGTCTACTCAAGTTCAACCTTAGGTGTAAAACTTCTTAAATGCAAAGTTGGTCATTCTTCTGCTCAAAACCCCTCAATCACCCAGAGTTCTTAGATCCATGAATCTGGCTAACTTGAACACCAAATAATTGAGTACAAGTATTAGATACATAACAGAATAAACGGGAGAGATTGAAAAAATATGGATAGGATAATGGGTGTAAGCCAAAGCTATTCTTCAAGACAAGAAGCAGACAAGGTTGGGGTGCCTTTAAATATAAATATATATATATTTAAAGTATGGAAATAGATAGGCATGCTATCGGTATATATATATATCCCCCTATCTCCTGCTATAAATGGAGTAGAACTGGAAAGAAGAGTTCCACTGAGACCCCAGGCAGGACATCTGAGCTACAACCCAGTTCCAGAAGGCACAGGCTTCCTGACTCATATCTCAGTGGCAACATAACTCTCCTTTCCCAACTGTTTCCCATCTATGGCTAAGGGGAGACATCCATCCTTCCACCCTAGGGTACCTGAGACTTACATGGTCATGGCAGCTTCCTCAACAGATGTACTGTTATCCAAGAATTCCAGGATTATATCCTAAGGGCAGTAGCCAAATGCTTGTTGATGAGGGGATGCAGCTGAGACTCTAGAATTAGAGCAGCAGCTAAGCCAACATTTGTCCACTCTAAGAATTTCAACTATAACATCTGGTAGGACTCCCATCAGGCTTGGCAAAGACTACTTCTCAGCAGTCACCTTCTGTTCCTGGGTACTTACAGACTGTGGGTACTTAACGCGAAATTCCACCATGCCAGATGGACTCCTAAGGAAGCTAGAGGTACTATACTCCTGATGTGTTAGACCAGCTACTTGCGCATCTAGGCACTTCTGAATCAAAGTACCAAAGATAAGATGAAGAACATTCTGTGTATTTCCATACATAGCCATCTCCTCTGTCCGACTGGCAGCAGGAGAAGCAGATCTAGAGCTGTGTCAATGAACGCTGTCTCTGTGCCCAAATCACCATGGCTGAGGTCTTGGACTGGCACAGCTGCATCTGACAAGTAACCGTCTACACATCCTTTGGAGACTCATTCAGGATGTTTTTCTGGGGCTTTTGCTGGCTGCACTTCTAGTAGCTAGTATGTCAATATTCTCATCAGTAAGTCATCATTGCTAGTGTACCAATGAGCAGCCACCAATATTAGCAACACGCTGGCTGTGACTCCCTAACACCTCAATGTTGCTATATTGACATTTAAACCCCCAGTTTGGAGGGTCCATTTGGTCAAGTCACAAAAGATCTCTCTGCATGCATTACTTCTATTGCATGAGGGGGCAGTAGCTTCCTTGAACACTATATATAATGGAAAAGAGGTCCCCAATTAGGAGGAACACCTAGATGATAGGAATAGAAAGAGTTAATGAATGAATGAATTCCATGACTCAAGTGTCTCACCACCTTAAAACATAACGTCCTGACTCTAGCACTTCCTCAGAAAGGTGAAGCCCCTTTGCTGGGCCTTTAAGGCTCTTCCTGCCATAAACATTGCCTATCTCTTCATTGTGTTTTCCCATATACCTTCAAATTCAAAATTCCAGAACCAGACAAGAACTTTGTGGTGCTCTTAGTCCTAAATTTTGTTGAAGGTACATTTCATTTTTGTTCCCACAAACCACTTTATAGATATTCTGGTAACCTCTACCAATAAATAGTTATGGGACTTCATTTATCAGGAAACATGCCTCACAAAACACCTGTAGCTGTAGCCCCAGGAACCAAAAGGGGCTAATATTTTCTTCAAATAGTTGTAAATTTCTAACTAGTGCTTACATTTTCTTGTATACTTAAAGGGCATCTCAAGTTTATCATTAGACTGTAGAATCATCTATATTTTACAATCATGCATTTGATGAAAATTATTGGACAGCGATGTACTTTTCAGCTTCAAGCAATGTCTTTAGTATTTTTCTCATCATGCCACTTAATTTCCCTTTTAAGAATAGCAGTTAAATCGCCATATGTGAGACAATGGCATACAGTTTAATACACATGAAGGCAGAAAAAGATGGAGGGGAGATTCTTTCCAAAGCAGTAAGATGATTGTTACCAACAAACTGATATTTCTCACCTGGCAAAATGTGAAGTGAAATATGAGCATGATAAGGTCAAAGTGAAAGTGAAGTCCTCATTAGCTTACAAAAAAGAGAGGGCCCAAACAGACATGCAGGAAAGCTTGAAGACTAACATTCAATTCTTAATTGACTCTCAGCAAGATTAATTCAAAGAAGTTTTGCCAGGAAGAATAAGCCATGACAGCATAGAGTGATATTTTTAGTTCCAAGGAAGCATTGCAAGTTTGCAGCTGAGCAAGGATACTTAGAATGAGAATCAATTTCTTAATCTTTATTACCATGATATGTTCTTAGCTATTTCACTTCCAACCTCAAGTAAGGCACTTGGAAAAGTTCTGGTGTTTGCAACCTAAACTTTCCTAGATTCACTAACATCCAAAAAAAAAAAAAAAAAGTTGTCTGAGAAGGAATTATTCACTCTTCTGTCATCTCAAAGTTCCCTACCTGCCTCTATTATCCAGGTTCTTTTTTTCTGCTTTGTAGCACGTTGTTAAAATCTGATGCAACCATATTTTCTAGCATATTTTTCTCTATTAAATGTAGATAGCAATCCGGATTTAAGAGACTTTTGGTGAGATCTATTTTGGTGTTCTATGTAAGGCATCCAGCACACTGCTTTGCACACTGGGCCAATGGTTCTATTTCCATCCTCTTACCTCCAACGCTATTCTTTTTTGCAGATAACCCGTTGATGGAAGACACAAAGTCATACAGTCTCCTTTGCCCACCACAGGAATAGAAACAGTGTTTTTCTGATTAGAGGAATTCCAACAAGTAGCAATGTCAGAACTTTATATATGAGGAATTTGAGGCCCAAAGTCATAAACTAGGTGGCCTAAAATGATGCGACAGACCAATGGTAGAACTAAGTCCTGATTATTTCTTTGTCTGGTATCTAAGTAATTATTTTTATTAATAAATCAATTTATTAAAACATTAATAAATTCCATAAGAGTATCTCTCTTCTCTGTTGTCTCAGTAGTATCCTGTAGGCCTAAGAGTATTCCAGTTCCTTATCAAGAAGTATTAGTTAATTTAGGAATACTCATATGTCTGATCATGTGATGGAGTTCTTTCTCCTGCCCTTCTTTGGTTGACTCATGTACATGGTTATTTCTATGATTCATACCTATCATGACAGTAATGTTAGAAGTAATGAGTAATTATTGGTATTTAGGAGGAAAGCCCATAAGTACCTTGTTCTGACCATGTTGCACAAATAGATATCAGTGTTTGTCTTGATACTTTCCAACTAATACACAAGACCATGTTTATATAATTACTCTTACCTATCTTCAACAAGATTTATTTAAATATCTTGGAGTTCCAATGTCTTCATCTGCACCTGAAGAACACTTCACAACCCCATCAGAGAAATGAGAGGAAAATTGTTAAATAATGTGTTTCACAATCCTACTCCCTGGTATAGAGATAGCACTGTACACAGTCAGTTGATGGTCAGGCCCTTCTTCCTCCCAAATAAGCTTCATTAAGCTGCAGACGTTTCCTGCCACTAAAGAAAGTTTGGAGGAATCAAGGAGTGTGCTCCAAAGTAATTGCAAGCTGAGGACTCATTGCCTAAGTGCCACAAAACCAGAATAAGTCCATTTCTGTACAGACTATTGTCTGTGGTGTATTCACACACCTGATAGAAATGAACTTCACTAGGCACGTGTCTGCTTCTTTTGTTCCCTTCTCCACATGTCTTGTGTCTAAGAGATAGGTACAGTGAATTTTCTGGGTGTATTTTTATCTTAGATATTTTTTATCCATTATCAAAAATAAGAGACAAAAAGAATCGTTAACTTTAGAATAATGGGTTAATTTTATAAAATCAGGGGAAAATATTTATTTAAATGGTAAATAAATGAAGAGTATGCAGGGAAAAATCACTCCACTGAGATCAAGGGACTCGAAAATCTCTTCATTAAAGGGTGGTCTTTCTCAATTCTGCAGAAAAGTCTCAAGAGATGGCTTTAAAGGATGGACAGACAGATAAATGAATAAAGATGATGTGGTATATATAGATATATCTATAAATAAATATAGATATAGATAGGCATTATTCATCCATAAAGAAGAATGCAACCTTCCATTTGCAAAAATGGATGGAGGTGGAGAATATCATGCTGAGTGAAATAAGCCAGTCAGAAAAAGAAAAATCCCATTGGATTTCACTCATATGTGGAATTTAAGAAACAGAACAAATGAACAAAGGAAAAAAAGAGAGCAAGAGAAACCAAGCCAACAGACTTTTAATGATAGAGAACAAACTGACAGTTACTAGAGGGGAGGTGGGTGGGGGGATGAGGGAAGTAGGGGATGGAAAATATGAGTACCCTTATCAAGATGAGTACTGAATCTTGTATAGAATTGTTCAGTCACTATATTATACACCTGAAATTAATATAACACTGTATACTAGTCATATAGGAGTTAAAAAAAAAAGATGGATAGACAAATGACAGAACCCTGGCTGAAAGCATGCAATAGCCTAACACTTCCACACTATGTATCAAAGAACTTCATCTTCTAAAATAAAATGACAAATATGCATCAGAGTCTGTTTTATGAATTAATGTGGATTATCACTGCACTTGAATGGTAAATGTGTCTGTCACAGATGTGTTTATGGATGTTCTATGCTGAAGTGTGACTTGATGTTTTCTCTCAAAGTTTTGGCTGATGGAGAGTGAAGATGAAATGACTATGATATATTGCACCCTATAAGGACTCTATGGTTATTCCTGAGGGGGTTGGAGGTGAACGGGCTCGTCCTTCACAATTGGGTGCCAGAGTAGAGCTACCCAATTTCTGCATCTCTTACAAATCCCATGGTTTACTTTGATTTAAAAAATATATATTTATTTGTTTTGAGAGAGAAAGAGTGCATGAGCAGGGAAGGGGCAGAGAGAGGGTAAGAGAGAATCCCAAGCAGGCTCCTCACCATCAGTTCAAGGCTCAATTTCATGAAACATGAGATCATGACCTGTGTTGAAACCAGGAGTCAGACGCTTAACCAAATGAGCCACTTAGGTGCTTCCTATGTTTACTTTTAAAGGCTGATCCTATTAATCTATGAGTTTATTTTATCAAGCCTACTTCACTCTGCCAAATATTTAATAGACAAAATATTTTGTATAAGGAGCACATCGAAATACTGGAAATAACCTGAAATATCTTACAAAAAAAAGTACCTAAGCAAAACAATGACATACCTACTCTAAGGTATATTATGGACCACTGGAGGGGTGCCTGGGTGGCTCAGTCAGCTAAGCCTCCATCTTTGGATCACGTCATTATCTCATAGTTCATGAGTTCGAGCCCTGGGTTGGGCTCTGTGCTGACAGCTCTCTCTTTCTCTCTGCCCATCCCTTGCTCATGCTCTCTCTCTCTCAAAGTAAACAAACATTTAAAAATTGTAAAACGCTGACTAAATTTACATAATGATAATAGCATGCCATCAAAAATGCTAATATTCGATGAAAGAAAAAGTATCAGTTTTGTATGCTAAGTGATTATAGTTGTGTGTGATAAAAACATATAAATTCATAATAGCATCAAAAATATTTTAAAAATATATTTCCTTATTCATACTCATTTTAAATATATTTTGGGTACACATGTGTGTTTATTATTTTAGAATTGGAAATTATTGTCTTCTATCCAAAAGATAGAAAATATGGCTCTGAATTTTTTAAGGAAATCTACAATTCATCTTCCTTATAGCTAACACCACCCCATTCTTGAGTTCCAATTTCTTTTTTTATTTTTGAAAACTGTTTTTATTTATGTTTGATTTTGTTTAGTTTAATTCGGTGTCTTTTTTTTCCTTTTTGGATCAAACGAATTTTGCTGTCATTGTTTTTGAGGTTCAGATATGTAATTCAAAATCACTGATTTTCACAAGTCACCAAACAGTTCTTATAAGCAAGTGTTTGAAGTTGCTTCTAGACTTGTTTAGATATAGAAGCTTTACTTATGAATTCCATACTGAGACATCAATTTCAGCAATACTGGTCCTAATTACATTTCTTCTCATACATCTTCATTCTTTATAAAATGCCCCCAACTTCCCTGCTTTTTATTTCTCCTTAGTATAAACCCATAATCATCCTCTGACATTAAATATTTTACTTATTTTTTATCTTTTACAATATAAGTGACATAAACACAGCATGTCTTTCCTTTTCTAAAAAAATTTATTATTTGTTGTATACAGAGCCTGATGTCTACTATACATTCAGTAAATGATTGGATGACTGAATGAAGAGAAATGGAAAGAGAGCAAAGTGATTAATTAGGAACAGGACAGTGAATCTTTACTGTCTATATGCACACTTCCTTGAACTTTCTGGAAGTGAGGTCAGGGACACATATCTGGAGTTGTCCTTCGAGGTTTCTATGTTGTTTACCAGGTTTGCTGTCAGGGAAAAGAGGAAATTATAATTTTCCTTCAAGTTAAATGTGGCCATGGGACTCCATGGCCCAGAGGAAATGAATGGAAGTGATATATGTCACTATTAATAACGTGTAGCTACCACGTTCCCTTTTCCTTGTCTCAGCTGTCATGGGGGCACAGAGGTGGGTACCCACCATCCAAGCCCTGAGTGAAGACAGCATAGAGCAGACTCCATCTTGTTGACTTGAGATGGACACGACACGTGGATTGGACATAAGCCTTCATGGCTTCATCATGATTGTTATAGACCCTGTACCTCAATCCAACTTTCACCATGGTCTGCCTCTGAAGGAACCAGAATCTGTCACATGGCAGGCATACAATAAATATTTGAATGAATAGGAAGGAAGGAAGGAAGGAAGGAAGGAAGGAAGGAAGGAAGTTGGAGAATAAAACAGGAGTGAGTGAAATGTTCTCATCTACATGAAACTAATCCCTTGAACTTTTCCAGAACAAAAGAAGTCATAGGTACAAAGCTTAGTATCATACATGTGACTAAGAATAAATGTTGAAATTAAAAGGTGTTATGTCCAACAATGGATCTTAACAACCTTAGTTAAGAATTAAATACTTGTGAAGTAACACATATGGCCTACTACTATGTGCTGGGAACTATTGTGGGTTCTTTATACAAATAGATTTAACTCAATTTATTAATTTCTATATGTGATTTAATTACTAGAATGTTGATTATTTAATATTTTATTAAACGATCAATAAGTAGCATATTAATTATGTTATTTTAACATAGATTTTCTGTTATGGACAGAATAGACTGCAGAGGGCCAATGGCAGAATCAGAAATACTGCTTGAGCAGTTGAGTAAATTGACTTTCTAAGAGAAGACAACGCAGGCTCTAATCTAAGCACCACCACTTATAAATTCTACGGCTTAGGACAAATTGTTTGACTTAGCTGAGCCTTATCGTATCAGTAAAATTAGAGTGATAATTATTCCTATCTTATAGTTTTAATGACTCAAATCAATGCCTCTATATGGGCCTTAGCCAAATGTCTGAAGTTTTAATAACTATTTCCTTCTTTGTTTTTGTTTTGCCTTATTTTTGTTTTTGCTTGTTTTTACTTCTTGAGCCCTCAATTAAAAATTATAAAGTAGGAATTATTATGTCAGTTGTGTAAGGGAGTACCTGAAGCATAGATAAATTATGTAACTTGTTGGAGGTGAGAAAAAGGGAGATGGATACTGGAAGCCCAAGCTTCGCTCACTGTGGTGTGCATGGATTTGCTCTTACACAAATCTGTGAAGCAATAAATGTTGGGAAAGCATGCTTTTCTGACATCACTATGTTAGAGATTCTATGACACAGGCCACGCAGGAGAGCATGCATTGCATCATTTACACACACACGCACACACACACATACACACAAGCACAGACAGTGAGAGCTAGGCCATGCAATTAAGCACACAGTTAACAAGCACAGAGGGACAGAAGTCGTATCAGAAACGAAATACTCCCGGTGTGCAGAGTTGGGTGAGCAAGATCATAATCCTCCCAGAAAAGGCTTTGCCAGTCATAAAGGCTGTTAAGCAAAAGAAATTTCCGAAAGGAGAAGCACAGAGACAAGTATCAGCACTTCCTTTCCAGAAGTTTCCAGGAATGTTGGTCTTTTGACTAGAGCTCCATTCCTTCCAAGCCTTACAGCGACACAGGAAGTGATAGAAATGGCAGACTGACAGGTGTGCCAGAGAGCCTTCAGGGAGAGAAGGCCCTAGATCCTGCCCCAAGCTTTCTAGTTCACAGCACCTGACAGTTTTCATTATGACATCTCCGTTTATTTTATACTTAGATTCATATCCTACGTGCTTCTTTTGCATGGAACAGGCTTCAAATCCACTCCATTTAAAGACACTTATGAATCACATGTCTACACCTGCGAGGCAAAGGGCCAGACAGCTTCTCTGTGGTACACAGTGGCCCTTGACTAGCCAGCATTCTCCTAGTGACACTCATCATTTGTCAAAAGTTTACTGCAAAGTTTTTGAGTTAGTAGCAAGACAGATTATTATCTGATGCTGCTCCTATCATTGTAGTTAACGAAAAGCAATGCAGTTAAGGAACAGTATATTTACATAAGCATAATTATGTGTTATATATTGCATATATACACATGTAAAACTATGGTGTCATGCACACATATATGTACGTACACATGAATGTGTATATATATGCACATATGTGTATATTACACATACGTGTGTGCATATACACATGTGTATATATATTTAGCTTTTATCTTGATTAATTATCAATTACTGCTTAACATATCAAAAACAGTGTCTTACAGCAGCACACACTCATCTTCTCACATTTGTTTTTGGGGTCCCTCATCTGGTCATCGTTTAACTGGGTCCTCTACTTCAAGATCCCTCACAGGCTATGATTAAGGTATCAGACAAGGCTCTGGTCAAACTGGCAAAGGATAATATGTTAATTATTTTTTTTTAATTTTTAATGTTTTTTATCTTATTTTATTTTTATTTTTTTAAATTTATTTCTGATAGAGAGACAGGTTGAGCAGGGGAAGTTCAGAGAGAGAGGGAGACACAGAATCTGAAGCAGGCTCCAGGCTCTGAGCTGTCAGCACGGAGCCCAACGCAGGGCTTGACCCCATGAACGGTGAGATCATGACCTGAGCCAAAGTCAGACACTTAACTGACTGAGCCATCCAGGTGCCCCGATCATATGTTAATTCATGGTGTTGTTGGCAAGATTCGGTTTCTTGCAGGCTGTTGGACTGTGGACCTCTGCTGCCTGCTGGCTCTTGACTGGAAGTCACCTTTAGTGCTTTCCCGTGTGGGTCTCCCCAACATAACAGCTACTTTTTCAAAGCTAGCAAGAGAGGGGCACCTGGGTGGCTTAGTCGGTTAAGCATCCGACTTTCGCTTAGGTCATGATCTCGCGGTTCGTGGGTTTGAGCCCCGCGTCGGGCTNTTATTTTGAGAGAGATGAGGAGCCACTGGAACGTTCTAAGCACAGAAGTGGCAGTATCACTTGGGCTGCTGTGTAGAGAAAAAGCATACAGGTTCACAGGTGAAACAGACACTGCTCAAGATACTGAGAGGGGTGCCTGGGTGGCTTAGTCGGTTAAGCGTCCGACTTTCGCTTAGGTCATGATCTCGCGGTTCGTGGGTTTGAGCCCCGCGTTGGGCTCTGTGCTGACTGCCAGCTCAGAGCCTGGAGCCTGTTTCAGTCTGTGACTCCCTCTCTCTCTGATCCTCCCCTGCTCACGCTGTCTCTCTCTCTCTCTCCTAGAAATAAATAAAACATTAAAAAAAATTAAAAAAAAAACAAAGCTAACAAGAGAAAGAATCATTTTTAAAATATCCTTATTTTTTTTACTGTTTGTTTATTTCTGAGAGAGAGAAGATAGTGGGGGAGAGGCATGGGGCGGGGTGCAAAGGATTGGAAGCAGGCTCTGCTGACAGCAGAAAGCCTGATGCAGGGTTCAACCTCAGAAACTGTGAGATCATGACCTGAGCTGAAGTCAGATGCTTAACCCACTGAGCCAAACAGGTGTCCCAAAATTGTCTTTTTAACCTAATAACAAAATAACCATTCTGTTATTTTTTCCATATTCTAATAGCTAGAAACAAGTTACTCAACATGAGGGGATTTCACATGGCTAAGAATACCAGGAGATGGGAATATCGGTGGGGAGGAGTATTTAGAAGTCTGCCCCCTACAGGATATTCTTTCATATCCGTTATTTTATTTACATGTTTCTCATAATAATCCTCTGTATCACTTATCATTACCCTTGTTTTAAAGATGAAGAGGATGAGGTCCTTAGTCTTAACTGACTTATCCAGAGTCATAGCACCAATAAAAGGCAGAACTGGATTTTGATTTAGGAGCCTAACTGAATTTTCTCTGTAAGTATGCCTCACTTCTCGAGCTAGGTTGGGTGACTCCCAGAAACATTACCTGATTAAAAGACCTTAATGAATACAGACAAGTTGTATTAATATAAAGTTCGACTTGTGGCATCCTTGGGTTTCCTTCTTTTGATCTTTAACTGCCTTCAACTTTTCTTGTTGGGGAATTAAGAATGAAAGAAGGAGCCCTGGATAATTCAAAGTGGTTCATTCACTTCCACAGACATTACAGATACTAGGGAACAGCTACTCAGAACACTTGGCAACACCTATTTCAGCAAGTGTTTGACTGAAGGGTTATAAGCCAAAAAGAACTTATCATGTGGTCAGTGGAAGTAAATTGTCAGACATCCATAGATCCTCCTTGGACCTAATTAAAGAAGCCAATTCCACTCAGTTGAATCACAATGTGCCCAGATCTACTTTGTGCCGGGCACTGTGGTGGGTGCTAAAGACACAAAATGAACAAGGAACAACAAATCTTACCCTCAGGAAGCTCAATATTATAGCAAGGAGTATAAGGTAAGGGACTTCAGTCACCCTTGAAGCAGTCCTTTGTGTGCACCTAACTTCTCCCAAGGTCAACACTTGTTGCCACAGGAAGTAGAAGCCCAGAAAAGAAATCTTATCTGTATAATTATGACCCTTCTGAACAAATTCACAAGACTTTGCTTAGGTCCTTCCCACCTGTCTTCTCCCTCCTGCTTCACCATAGGGAGCGATTTATATTCTATCTTCTTTCTTGGACCCAAGACTTCAATGAGAAAAGTGAAGAGATTTTAGCATTTGCTTTGCTAATGGCTTCTCAAAGGAGATAATAGAAACAAGAGCCCAAGAAAACCTCTATAGAAATCCCAGAGTTACATCCGAGTTTTGATGTACTTAGCATTGTTGAACATCTTCTGGCCATGATTGTGGAATGATTGAAGTTGAAGAATGAAGGCCAATTGCAATTCTTCATTTTGAGGGAAAAAAGGTAAAAGACTATGGGTTATTGCTGTAGAAGTGCTCTTGTAAAGCTATATTTTTATTATTTATTATATATATAATGTATATCATCTGAATTAGCAAATATAAAGAAAGGAAAGAAAAATATAATAAAATAAATGATATACAAGTATTCCTTGATTCAAAGACTTTTGAAGATGAGTTGTATCTTTTGATCTAAAAAAAAAACACTTCCACAAATGACACATTTTTTATAAAGATGCCCCTAATAGGGTATAAAAAGTTAATTTAATAATATTCAATGTCATTACATTGGGATGCCAACATTAATTAGAAAAGGTGTTTGATCACAAAAACACTATGAACTTTCTCCCCTTGTTTCCTGATGAATTTAAATATGCACTTGACAAAGGAGAGCAAGAGGGAGAAGAAAATTATGTATGTCTTTTTTTGAGAGTGTTATTTATAACAAGCATAATTAAGTGAATATGTATTCTGGATTCCTTTTTATTTTCTTATTTCTTCTATATGACCAATACGACTTTGTGTTTGTGAAACAAAGCCATTGTTAAATTTATATATATAAGCTAAAATATGTAATTCTATTTAAACAAGAAAGTTTATTCACTTTTTAATATTCACCTGAATCTAAATTCCAGAACGCATAACCCAAACTGTGTTAGTTAGGGCTGTGAAAGAGACAGAAGTTTATGGGAAAAAGTGTATGAATGTCAATATTCACTGGAAAGTCTACTATGTAGCCGTCATCAGTGGAGGATAATTGGGTAATCACCTCATCTGCTCTGGTAGCTCTCAAGCACAGAAAAAAAAACAAATAATTCAACTATGCATAGGTTTGGTGGAGGTGATCATGGTGAAGTGTCTGCTGTTATGTGTTATCTGTTATATGGGTATTGTGAGGTTATTCACTGCCTACTGCTAGGCCAATTCTTTGCCTTTGTCTCAACCAATTCAGACTGGCTTTGCCTAAGACAGTTGCACCTTCAATGTTAAGGCAGGTACTTATCCTAAACCCAGAAACAGTTACAGATCTATGGCCACCATGACAATTCCATTACATTTGGATAGTAATTGACTTAGGAAATGGCATGCAAGTCAGTGCTGGGCAATAAAATGTAAGGTCAATGTTTTGGATTGGAGTTTGTGGTGGGAAAACGTTCTGGGGACTATTTTCCTCTCAGAAAAAAACCAGATCTTGTGAAGAGAAAATCTAATGCCATTTTTATTCTTATTGCACAATTCTTCTAACACACAATTGGTATTGGTGTGGGAAGATGTTGCCTAGAGAATAGCAGGCATATTATGACTAAGAGGTGACAAGCTAAAAGTTGAGGATGGGAGAATAATAAAATAGAGACAATCGTTGCACCAAGCCCGGATCCTACATTTGGTTTCTATTTGAGGCCATCTACTCTCTTTGTTTCTCAATTTAAATCTACTCCAGAATTCTGTGGTAGGAGCTTACTTGTCTCTGCAGAATCAGAGAAGGGCAGTTAATGACTTTTCCAAGCATCCCCAGCTAGTGAGATGGGGACACATGAGCTAGTCTTGGCCACCAGCCAGATGCAGCCCCTTGGAACTTGAACCTGGAAAAGGTGGCACAAAGAAGGGGGGAAGGAGGATCTCATGGGTCTTTGGTGCTGGGGTGGCAGCTGTGTCACCTGTGGCACCACTGGAGGTTCAGGAGCCCTGCCTCGAGGCTGGCCCCCAGGTGAGTTCCCCACAGTCCTTGTTATTTTCTGCTCTGTGTCCCTGCGTTCTCACCAAGCCTGGTTCCTCAGCAATCTAAGAGCCTCCCCAAAATGCTTCCCACACTTTCTTTTTGCTAACATCAGCTCAAGTCAATTTGGGATGTCAATAACTTGGAATGAAGAATCATACTTGATTTGTAAATATTCCCATGCCCAGTTCAAGAAAGTTTAGGGTGGAATTCAGGAACTTGTACTCTGAAAAGACTTCCCCAGTTGATTCAGATTATCAGCTAAATGTGGAGCTTACTGGACAGATGGCCCCTTAAGTCTTTTTCATATTGAAATTGTTTCAACCTCTGCTTCCTGCTTTTTAAATGCAATGAGATATACAATCTTTTATGATTCATTTTTGGGAGAGGACAAGTGACAGGAAAGGGAGAGAGAGGGGGCCAGAGGATCAAAAGCAGGCTCTGTGCTGATGGGCTGACAACAGCGAGCCTGATGTGGGCCTCGAACTTACAAACTGCAAGATCATGACCTGAGCTGATGCCAGACACTCAACTGACTGAACCACCCAGGTGCCCCAAGATATCCACTTTTAAGCTCCTTTATAAGCAGAATTAGCCTTTGGTGAAACTGTCCAGTTAGTTAAGAATCCCTTAAGAATCCTGTCTCCCATCCCACTCTCAGACGTTTTGCACTCAGGAGCACCTGCATCTTGGTTTCTCTCGGTGCACAGAGGCACCCCTTGTCCCTCCGTATTTACCAGAAACTTTCCTTAGGACAGAAGGTCCCTCTTTAGTGTGAATACAAACCATTCTTCTTCTCTCAAAATTATCCACATTTTCTTTTCTGTCTCAATGTGGAAAAAGATTTTATCTTTAGAACATGAACATCACAAACACAATGACGCCAGTGACTTTTATTTACAAATATAAAGCTTCATTCAAACATTGGGAAGATAAGAAGTTTGCTTACCTACCTATATATGGATGAAGTAAGATTTCCTAAGATGGTGGCATATAAGTCACTCCCTCTCAAACTGTTTTTAGATATTTCAATACTGCTGGATGAAATAAAGAATTGATTGTTTGTGTTTTGAACCAAGATCAATGGATAAATATAAAAGGGCATTTATTTTTACTCAAATGAAAAAAGGGAAAAATACCTTTCACTAAATGTATCTAGATGAAACACCAATAAGTGTAAATCTCCAGAGAAGCCTGTTTTTACCTTAATCACAGGATCTCATACATGGAAATTAGCTGATATGTTCCCCAGATGACCCTTTCACTTACTTAGAAGGATTTGGTTTTTGTTCTTAATATAAAGAAGCTACCAACTAGTGAATCTGGCCTCTGCATAGACATTGCATACTTCATTTCTCTATACTGTCGCAATAATCTTGTGAAGTGGTAGCTATGCATTACTCAGATGAGAACCGCATGGTTCAGAGACTTTAATTAGTTTGTGATTATACAACTTGTAAGCATCAGAGCTGGAGTTCAAACCCATGCCACAGAGCCAAGTACTTCCTACTACCGTTTGCAGTCACATCTTTATTTTTAAAAAAATTTAATGTATTTTTATTTATTTTTGAGAGAGAGAGAGACAGAGAGAGAGAGAGAGAAAGAGAGAGAGAGAAAGCATGAGCAGGGGAGGGTCAGAAAGAGAGGGAGACACAGAATCCGAAGACAGGCTCCAGGCACTGAGCTGTCAGCACAGAGCCTGACGCAGGGGCTCAAACCCACGAACTGTGAGATCATGACATGAGCCAAAGCCAGACGCTCAACTGACTGAGCCACCCAGGTGCTCCTGCAGTCACATCTTAAATGCAGAAAAGTCCAAGGTGCACCCCTGGGAATGAGTTTCACGTAATAATAGATGTGTATGCAAAGGTTCTGTTTTTTTCAATATGTTTAATGATCTACTTTCCCACTGAGAAGTTCAACATGTCCTTAGGACCAGGGCTGTGAGTGCACTTGATGAAGATGCCTCAGTCCCTGAGGCAGAGCTTTGGAAGACCAGGTACATGGATGTCCCTCGAGTCTTTCTGGACACGAGCGTATAGAGGGCTTTGGGACAAGGCTTCACCTTATTCATTTGTTTGCCAGCATACAGTCCAGTGTATGACACAGAAACACTGCTCAGTAAATATTTGTGGAGCCTCTCACAGCCAAAGGCAGAATTCCAAATAAGTAAAATTAAAAAATAGGGAAAAAAACATAAAAATTGTGTGGTGATATTTTCCTGCTCTGTGCTTTTCCATATCTGAAAGAATTTATATTAGCATGGATCTTTCATTTGCAGAATTCCAATCGTGCTGTATTTTCTGGTTCAGCCTTAGGAGATTGGCAGAGTTTTGCAGAATGAGCACTACTTAAATGAAGTTGGAAATTAGGAGGGAAATCATCTCATTCCCTTTACCCAGAGCAGTAAGCTGACAATCCTCGAAGAGCTGAGATAGGCTTGAAACCCAATATATTGAAGTGAGATATTAGGAAATTATTCTACCTGGAATCCTTCTTGACTTAATGAACAATTAAATTTCATTCTTCCTTTGAAATTGCAGAAGTGAGTGAGCCCAATTGCTCTGAGCTTCCTTCTTTAGAATATCTTCTAAAGGCAATAATTTACTAGGAAAGTAATTGCACTTATTGTTGGGGAAATGCTGCCATTGTGGATTATCAGCATGTTTTGTGGAACATTAACTATTGAAGACAATAAAGGACATTGTTTGAAGACAATCAGGACCATTTATAAAATGTCTTCCCTCAAGAAATTAGCAGAGTGAGGATGGACTTCACAGAAAAATAAGCCTGGATTCAAATCTTGTGCTGACACAAGTGGGTTGACCTTCTGGGGAAGTTCATTCTCTCTGCCTCTCATTTTCTGTTTTGATAAAGTTACAATAGTGGTATGTACCTCACCAGTCGGCTACAAAGATTAGATGAGATTATGTGCATATATGGTTGCTGGTATAATTCCTAAAACACATGCAACATTCCATCAAAATTGCCTTCCACATTAAGTAAAATAACATCAGTTTGTTGATGCTAGTTTTTGGTGACATACAGATAAGATGACCTGACAGAAGGGGTGCTGACTGTCCTGTGTGACCTCAGGAAGATCATTTAATCTCATAGAACGTCAGGCTTCTCATCTGTTAATGATGGGAAGAGTAACAAATTGTAGTGATCATCAGGAAAATAAAGTTGGCATGTGTCAGCAACACAGAACTTGATGCCCAGTAGGCATGTTAGGTGGACTTACTCCCCATTCACTCAGTGTTGATGTCAAAAACATCACTGGTACCATTGAGAAGCTAACTTTGAAATGCGCCATACTGTTCTGAGAAACCAGGCATGGTCTAATGGAAAGGCTCCTGGTCAGGACACCATATTCCCTCTGTGGTCATTTTGATCCTTCGTCTTATTGGTGTTTTGTGATCTTCCTGCATAGTCATTATAGTTATTTTGTTCCTCACAAGTTTATGTGGCACAGCTTACTAAAGATTTTAAAAGTGGACAGTTGTTCCCCTTGAAAACATAAAAATCTGAGTTTGCCTCAGTTGCTATGTTCTGTGTCAGATCCTACCATCTAATGAAGATAATGAATTAAGGGACTCTTCTTATTGTATACATAAATAGCCATTTTATTACTTATTGCAAAGGCAAACAATATGAAAGATGCACTGAGTGGTGGCTGCCCTATAATTCTCTGCCCTAAGAATGGGGAATTGGGGTAAATGCTCCTCCTAAGGTGACCTCTGAGTGAATTCCCACACGTTTTCTTTCAAGCTAGATAGCAGTTGTACCCAAGCCTCTTGATTGTGATTAACCATCCCAAAGGATCATCATACAATGAATGTCTAGTTTAAGAGTGTTGAAAGTTTATAAAGGCAGTCACACAGAGCCTTGTTATTGTATAAATATAAAAATAAACAAATCAGAGATTACAGTTTTTAAACTTGAGCACTGTGGTAGCTCCAACCAAGGACTCTAACTAAACTTTCCATCCAGCATGGACAGACAGTTCATCGGTTTTGTTTGTTTGTTTGTTTGTTTTTTGTTTCTGTTTTTTGTGTTTTTTTTGTTTGGGTTTTTTATATTTAATATTTCTGGGTCAGTTTTAGAATACAATAAAATAACTGCCAAGTGAGTGATATTATAAGTGTGATTGTCATTATTCATTATTATGAAGTTGTTCATTATAAAGAAGGCATTGATAGCAGAAGCAAAAAGAAAGGAAGAGAATAATGTAGTTAAACTAGCCAATCTAGAGATCATTCAATCTCCTGAAACAAAGGTTAACACAAATAAAAGAGTGTATTATTGTAAGGCCTACCAAAGCTTTATGTATATGAGATTTTATTGGCACTGTGGCAGACACACACACAAGTGGACTAATTCCACTTGCCCTGTGAACTCTACCCTGTGACAAGCATTTGGGAAGAAGTGATGGTTTACATTTCTGCCCTTCAGCTATATTACAGAGCTGGTCATTCTGGGGCTTGTCTACTATATGCAAATAATCCAATTTTTTCTTCATGTTAAATATATTTTCATTTTCTTCTCAAATCTTGATTCTTGTTGGCATCACCAACATCAGGTGGCAATTGGCAAAGATGCTTAAATGAACTTTGTATAACAACTCCTCCTTCAAAGCCCCACTACTATGCTCAAGAACCGACTATCTTCTCAGAATGTTGACTGCCTCACCAATCACAGGCAGGGATGCCTTGGGACACCATGTCCCATCTGCCTTGCTAAAATAAATAAAATCTTGAGCAGGTTTTAAGAGGCAATGAAAGGATAAATCCTCAATTTTTAAAAAATGTATGGGGAGATAGGATTTGGCAAAATATAATTACTCAAGTTGGAAAAGGTCCAAGATATCAAGTTTAACAATCATAACTAAAAACTATCTATGTCTTGGGACCTTTTTAATGATCACTTTTTTGCAGCATATCAACATCCACTCTCAATTCCCAAGTCCCCAAAGTGGAAAGCGCATCATAGGAAGGGTCATCCCAACCTCTTTCGGTAGGGTCTGTAGCAAAGCCAGCAGGTGGCTGAAATGCTTCAAGGACAGAAATGCTATGTTCCCAAGGATCATGGCATCCAAAAGAAAGTGAAGTCTCTAATCTCAGAGATGAGACACCTTCTGGAAACTTATTCTCAAGTGTCCAGAAAATGTTGTTGGCTGTTTTCATCATTACAAATGTGTCCAGGCAAGATGATGTGTGATGTCTCCTTTGTGCCTCCCCTGGGCTGTGCTGAGTAGGGGAGGATGTTGAGGAAGAGCCAGTCTATCTGGCTCTGCTGTGCATTCATGCAGATCCAGAGTGACCTCCCTTCTGCACCCTGTCACCTTGTCATGGAGGCCATATGATGAGACTTTAAAAGGCCACCTTGAGGAAGAATAAGGGATATTCATCATAAGCCATAGAAGGAGAGTTTGATAGAATAGAATCAAAGTTCCTTAAGGACATCGGGAGCTGAACTGAAAGTTATAATTAAACAGGGAGGAGATCAGTGAATATATTTCATCTGGCAAATTGTGCCTTGGGAGGATTGTATTTGGGAAATTATGACATTATGATCTGTGCAAGGTAAAGAGGTGATGCTGTGTGATTTCAGGGGACTTTACGTGTAAAGTGCAGAAGGAAAGTAATGAACCTCACCAACTGCTAGCCATGAAGAATAGAAAAAAAAACATATATATTTGCATTGATTATTTTAATTGATTTACATGGGGTGCTCATAATATTTCCCCCAAATCTTTCATGAAGGGGATGTGGTAGCTGGGGCAAAAATGGGATCCCAGAGGACTGAATACTCACAGAAGGGACTCCACTGCGACAAGGAAAGACATGACATTTTGGGAAATAGAAAAAATCCCAGCTCGATACACAAATCTCTAGGGCAGCAAATCCAAAGGAGGCAAACCAGAGGTCACAGCCCATGATGGAGAACCAAGAATATGCACTCTGGAGACATGACAGTGGACAAGCTGAGACCAAGTTGGGGTGACAGAGACTGGTCATGAGGGACTGAGAACCACATTGTTGCTGATGACTTAGCTTCAGCAATGGCAAGAGTGCAAACTGTGGGCACTTCAATTTGGCTTAATGTTAGAGTCTGATGAAAAACTAAGGCAACAGCCTGCTGGGCCAAGTGAAATAGGTAAGTAGGTAGGAATTATTTTCTAAGTGCTTGCTAACATTTATTTTTCAAAGACCTCATCATAAACATTCATTCCTTTCAAGAAGGAATGAAAACCAGAGCAAGTATCAAAGAATATGAGCATCTTATTAGAAGCAAATTAAAAATGTATTTAAAAGGGGATGCAGACAATTGCATGGAAGATAAGAGATTAATTTCATCTCTTCCAATCCCCAAATTATTTCAAAACTCTTGTGTTATCATTTTCCTACACTAAATATGGATCACTTATATACTTTAAAAATCATCATAATCATGATCATCTAAAATAAAATCTCAGACATCAGATGAATTAAACATCCCATGTTTAGTTGAGCATTTTCTTAAATTACAGATGGTCACATAGTTGGTCAGAAGAAAACAAATTAGGATCTCCCACTGATCCCCTACTATTCCAATCCATTCTCTTCTCTGGTTTCTATATCTGGCTTCACACTAAGGTGTGTACTACGTTCATGAGGGTAGATTATTTGACAATAGATCCATCTATATAAATTAGTATTAACTTGAAGAGAAATATTTTGGAATTTCCTTCTCAGCTCCATGTTATGAAGATAAAGGACACTTTGTATTTCAAGTTTCAACTGGATACTAGTTCTTGACCATGAGTTAGGACAGACATATAGATTGTCATACATAGCATCATTTTGCATAAAATAATGTTGGTGACATAATATTATTTATAAGAAAGATAGAAAATCATACATATAACATTGTATTGATTGTGCAAGTATCTTGTGCATAGAATATGCATACCCCAATACTAAAATATGTTATCTAGGGACATTATCTAGGATAATGGTTGAGAGTGATTTATTTCATTATTAATTTCCGTATCAGTCTCTTTTTTTTTTAATATTATAGAAGACTAAGCATAAAAATATAATGTATAAGAAGTAGTAACTTATGAAAAGACTTTGATTTGGACCATGAAGAGCAAGACTTAGGATAAGATGTATCTAAAGACATTAGATCTCAGATTCTTTAAATTAAATGAATTAATTTATGAGAGTGGCTTGATACATGATTTGACCTCAATACATCCTTGTTTACTCCCTTTATTTTATAGCTGCACACTCAAAACAACAGTGATAAAGCATTTCAAAAGACCCAAGTGATAACTAGATTCTTGCAATACCACTCACTTCTATGGAGTTACAAGAGAAAAGAAATCGCCATGTTGCCATCTTCATTCTCATAATCTCAGAGTGTTTAGCCTAGTGCTTAGAAAGCACTCTGGAAAAAGGGGGCGGGGAAGATGTGGGGGAGTAAACACCTACTAAAGTTCTGCTGACACAGTTTCTAAGTGTTAATGGAAGCTGTATGCAATATTCAGTTTGGAATTCACATCTATTCAAGACTTTGTTTAGATGATTCGAAGAAATTTACTTAAATGTGAAAAACTGTGAAACTTACTGGCAGACAGATGAAGAGGAAGAATTATTCCAACCATTTACAGATCAGATCTTTTCTCTTAGACAACATATACTCATTGCTCAAAGTTCAAACGTTACCACTAAATGCTCCTCAGGAAATGTGCATTCTCCCACTATCCCCAGAAAGGACCCACACTATTAAAGAAACAGGGGTGGCTTTCTAATTTGACACTTCTAAAAATACTTTTCTTTAAATTTTTTAATGTTTTTTTTTTTTTTTTTTGAATTTCTGATAGAGAGAGACAGCTTGAGCAGGGTAGGGTCAGAGAGGGAGGGAGATACAGATTATGAAACAGGATCCAGGTTCTGAGCTAACTGTCAGCACAGAGCTCGACACAGGGCTCAAACCCATGAACAGTGAGATCATGACCTGAGCCGAAGTCGGAAGCCCAACCGACTGAGCCACCCAGGAACCCCTAAAATATCTTTCTAATGTTTATTTATTTTTGATGGGGGGAGGGGCAGAGAGAGAGGGAGACAGAAGATTCAAGCAGGTTTTTCACTGTGAGTACAGAGCCTGATAGGGGGCTCGAACTCATAAACCATGAGAATGTGGCCTGAGCCACCGTTGGGTGCTTAATCAACTACACCACCAGACACCCCTATTTTGACACTTCTGCCTATCCGTTTACTCAATTTTCCTTAACAAGATGCTATGGAGACATTAATAAATATTTCAAATATTCCTGGGTCTCCTCCTTTGGTGCCCAATGTTGTGAACTGTTTAATATATAGAATCATAAGACACAACTACTAACATTAAAACACTTTCAATCTAACAACAATGATAATATGATCAGCCTAGATAAAATCACAAGTACAAAAATGGAGAGGGGCTTTAGAGAGTTGTTTTTTCTTTTTAGTTCAACTGTTGCCGAAGGCTGGTCTGAAGACTTCTGTAAAGTTTGACCTATTTCTGCCAGAATCTCTTGAGAACTGTAAATACTGATTACTACAGTTAAACATCTTGAGATTAATTTTGATAAAGAAATTTCTGATGCTATCATATGGGACACCGGAAAGATCCTGGAACTCTTACTTGACTCATTAAATTCCCATTTTTATCTAAGTCCTATTTAGAGGAGTTTCTTCTAACTAAATGAGTCCATGATATTCCAAGTGGCTGTCTGCACCGCCAAAATGGTAACTTTTTTTTAGAAAACTGTGAATGGTCACCTTTGTGTCTTAACTTAGTGGTCAATACCTACAAAATATGAAAACATTTTTCTTGAACTGGACTGAAAATACAAGCAAGCATCAACGGCATGATTCCAAATATAAGTGCATGGGATCTTCAGACTAGGGAGCAACCTTGCAGTGTTTGGGAGGTTACAAGTATTCATGGATGTAAACATAGAGCTTTTTAAACTCAACACACAAAAATCAGGTCATCTGTTTAAAAAACGGGCATAAGACATGAATAGACATTTTTATAAAGAAGAAATGCAGATGGCTAAGAGAACACATGAAAAGATACTCAACATCACTCATGATCAGGTAAGTACAAATCAAAAATATCATATCACCTCACACCTTTCAGAATCACTAAAATCAACAACATAGGAAGCAACAGGTGTTTGCAAGGATGTGGAGAAAGGGAGACCATCTTACACTGTTGGTGGGAATGCTGGCTCAGCCACTCTGGAAAACAGAATTGTGGTTCTTCAAAAAGTTAAAAATAGAACTACCCTGGGGTGCCTGGATGGCTTAGTTGGTTAAGCATCCCACTTTCACTCAGGTCATGATCTCGCGGTTCGTGGGTTCGAGCCCCACGTCGGGCTCTGTGCTGACTGCCAGCTCAGAGCTTGGAGCCTGTTTCAGAGTCTGTGACTTCTTCTCTCTCTGACCCTCCCCTGCTCATGCTGTCTCTCTCTCTCTCTCCTAGAAATAAATAAAAACATTTAAAAATTTAAAAAAAAAATAGAACTACCCTGCAATCCTGGAACTACTAGGGTATTTACCCAAAGGATACAAAAATATTGATTCAAATTGATACATGCACCCCAATGTTTGTAGCAATATTATCAACAATAACCAAATTATGATCAGACCCCAAGTGTCAAATGTCCATTGACTGATAAATGGATATTAAGAAATGGGATATATAGATAGTTAACGATATAGATGATATATATAGATATAGATGATATAGATACAGATATAGATAGACATAGATAGATTAGATAAATTAGATAGATAGATAGATGATAGATAGATAGATAGATAGATAATGAAATACTACTTAGCCATAGAAAAGAATGAAATCTTGCCATTTGCAACAATATGGATGGAGCTAAAATGTTTTATGCTGAACAATATAAGTCGGTCAGAGAAAGACAAATACCATATGATTTCACTAATATGTGAAATTTAAGAAACAAATGCATATGGTGGGGAAAGAAAAGAGAGGGAAATCATAATACAGACTCTTAACTACAAAAAACAAACTGATGGTTACTGGAAGGGAGGTGGGCAGGGAATGTGCTAGATGGGTGGTAATAATTAAGAAGGGCACTTGTTGGGGTGCCTGGGTGGCTCAGTTAGTTAAGTATCTTGATCTTGGCTCAGGGTATGATCTCATGGTTTGTGAGATGAAGCCCCATGTTGACCTCTGTGCTGAGAGAATGGAGGCTACTTGGGATTCTCTCTTCCTATCCTCTGCCTCTCTCTCTCTCTTTCAAAATAAATAAAATATCAAAATAAAAAAGGAGGGCGCTTGTGTTGACCACTGGGTGTTATAAAGTAAGTGATACATCACTAAATTATACATCTGGAACTAATATTTCACTCTAAGTTAATTAGTTGGAAATTAAATAAAAACTTAAAAAAATAGATGGAGCTTTCTAAGTTAAGACAGTTTCTATGGATTTTATATGTCTTAAACTATACCATGATATTCAGGCAAAAATCAAAAGATGTTACAATATAATAAAGAGAGAAAAGGCATTAAATTCTGTGTGATCTTATGGGAGTTGGCTCAGCCCAGCAAGCGAGGCAGCTCTGGTAGAAAAGGGAAGAATATCTATGGAGGGAGACATATTTAAGGGGCTTAAAAGATGAAGACATCAACTTAAGAGTGTGAAGGAACTCAGAAGGCTCCAAAAGTACAGATGATCTTTCTGAAGGACTGGGTTAGATGAAGTCAGGAAAATGAAGCTGAAGCTGCCTCATGAGCTACCAATCTAGCATAACAAAGACATTAAAAAAATAAATAAATCACAACCTGAATCTTTACCTTTAATCTGCTTGTTAAATACATTCAGATATACCAGGACCCTTCTTTTGAACACTATCATTAATTAGGTGATTGAGCCCAGAATGAACCAGGAGCTGTTACACATTAGCATGTCCTTAATAATTGGCATTGCCTGATTCACAAAGCATCAACTGTAAAAGAGAAACAAATTGGGTGAATATAAATGTTCTAATCCATTTATTGTACTGAGTCAGGCTTTCCATCACCCATACCTCCTCTAGGAAAATATGCTGAAGTTACAGGAAGGGAGTAATGAGGTGCAGGTGATGGACAGGATACAGAAAGTAGGAGAGGGGCACCTGGGAGACTCAGTTGGTTGAGTGTCTGAGTTTTTATTTCAGCTCAGGTCATGATTCCTGGGTTGTGAGTTCATGATCCCAGTGCAGAGCCTGCTTGGGATTATCTCTCTCCCTCTGTCTCTACCTCTCTCTCACAAAATACTGAAATACATTTTTAAAAAAAAGATTCTCTATCTCTCCCTCTTCCTCTCTCCCTGATCATGTGGTCTCTCTCAAAAAAAAAAAAAAAAGAAAGGAAAATAAAAAAGAAAGAGATGTGGTGACAACTTTGCCTACAAGAGTGAAGAGTTTAAAGAGAAAAAGCAGAGATGAGGAAAATGAAACAGGATGTGAAATTGCCCTGAATACCGCTAATACTGAAAAGATTTGATGAAAGACAATAAAGCCATTTGTGAGAATCCACAGTGCGATTTTGTAAAGTACTTGAAAAACACTGTGCCATAAAAATGACTTAGAGGAATGTGAGCAGATCAAGAAAAACAAGTGAAATTGTGAGGTTTTTGTTTTTTGTGGGTTTTTTTGTCATTAAATCACAACTGTGCTATAAATGTGGTAGCAGCAGCATATAGTTTTTCTATGTTCCTCTTCCTGGGAACTTGAAAATAAAAAAGATGATAGATAGATAGATGACAGATGACTAGGTGGATGGGTGGATGGGTGGGTGGATGGATGGATGGATAGATAGATAGATAGATAGATAGATGATAGATAGATAGATAGATAGATAAGATAAGAGAGATAAGAGAGAGCACGAGACAGAGAGAGAATTAAAAATAATACCCACCGTATTTTCAGTAGCAAGTTGCATAGTAGGGTTTGCAGAAACTGTAGGAAGGACAGCAATAGCTAAAGCACCTGCCGTGAAAACCGTAAAGGAGGGCTCACCCTGAAACACAACATCATACTCAAAATAACTGGAACCAGAGCAGGAATTCGCACTTTAGAAATCCAGCAGGAGACACAAGGGGCAAGTTTGGGGAAGGGGAAGACTAGAAGGGCCTTTCTGAAAGCCTCTAGAAGACCAAGCAGTAGCGAGAGTACACTCGGAGGGCTGGAAATTTCCTTGAAGGGTACTGACTGCGTCTCCTGTTTGCAGTGGGCAGTGGCTGCACGGGCAGGACAGGAGACCACACTATGAGACCACAGATCACTGCCGCAATCTCACCGCGGTGCTGTGTTGGAGGAACCATTCCGGTGTAAGGCAGCTGGGAGATCTTTAGGGCTGTGAAACCCATAGGCTGCCGTGACCCCCAAAGGTCCTGAAATGGGCTGAAGAGCACTAAGGTGCGAACTCCGAAGGATTGAAAACGTTCATTTGGAAATATTGTGCAAAATATCAATACAAAGATATTATGTTTAAAAATGTGAGGGCTGCCTGGGTGGCCCAGTCAGTTGGGCGTCAGACTTGGGCTCAGGTAATGATCTCACGGTTCGTGGGTTCGAGCCCCATTTGGGGCTCTGTGCTAATAGCTCAGAGCCTGAAGCCTGTCTTCTGGTTCTGTGTCTCCCTCTGTCTCTGACCCTCCCCTGTTCATTCTCTCTCTCTCTCTCTCTCTCTCTCTCTCTCAGAAATAAATTAAAATGTGAAAGCATAGCAAACTTAACCGAAGGCTGAACGTTATTGAGGAAAATTTTCTATAAACATACACATTCATTGAAACCACAATGTCACAGAAGGATCATAAAGTGTGGGTGAAAGAGAAAGTGGAAGCAATGGGACAAAGGTGGCATTGTACTTGAGGAAAAAGAAAATAGGGTAATAGCAGAAGGAAAAAACATCACAGGGAATAAGACACAATGAAGATTCATAAAGAGACATACACTTATATACACGGTAAGGCATTTAGAGAATAGAGAACAAGACCATAAAAGATAATTAAATAAAATACAGTGAACCATGAACAGCATGGGGTTTAGTGGCAATAACCTTAGTGTGGTCCAAAATCCACAGTAGAATTTTGGAATCCCCTAAAACTTAACTACTAACAGCTAACTGTTAACTGGGGGCCCTACTGATAATAGAAGCAGTCAGTTAACACATATTTTGCATGGTCTATGTAGTATATGTTATATTCTTACAATAAAGTAAGCTAAAGAAAAGAAAATGGTATTAAGAAAATCATAAGGAAAAGAAAAATGCCTGTATTATAAACAGTGTATATACAAAAAAATCTAATAGAAGTGGACTCACACAGTTCAAACTGTAACTAGACAGTATATTCTCATATATATATATATATATATATATATATAAAACTATCAATGAAATATCCAATATAGATGCAATTGGAATGCTGAAAGAATATGTATTGTGAAGAAAATAGATAGATGATGGATACATGACAGATAAATAGATAGCTGAAAAGGACAAAAGGTAAATATTAGTAAAGAAAAAAAAAACTACACTTATTTGCACATAAAGTGATTTACAGTATGTGGTAAGTCCAAAGGAATAATGGTTATGTTATTAAAATTAACCAGAGTGTAGTAGTTTTGATAAATAAAAATCAAAGTGTAAAAAATAATTTTATACACAACCTTTATAAATTAGATAATCAACTTTTATATGTGTGTATATCACCTCTAGTAGCGTAAAATGTCAATTATTCAGTAATATTTCGTTAAAAATAGCAATACAATTGAGAGAAACATGAGTGATAGTGGATATCAAATATTAAATAAAATCTAAATAGGTGAGAGATATACATTGTTGGTAGATTGCATACATTATTAGTTAATAGAAGACAGTTGTCTTCTCATGATTTATTGACTCAATGAAGTCCCAATAAAAAGCAATCAGAATTTCATGTGGGTGTGCAGGTCTGCAAAGCAGATGCTACAATTTATGTGGAAATACAAGGAACCAAAACAAACATAACATTCCTGAAAAATAATAAAATGGATGAATTGCTCTACCAAATATTAACATCCCTAGAAAAGCCATAGTAATTAAAAGAAAATAATATTGGCAGAGGAATTAAGAAATTAATCGGGTCGGAAGTGGTGGTGTACAGCAGAAAGGAACAGATAGATAAATTGTAGAGTCCATTAAAAGTAAGAATCTCACATATACAAAATAAAAATCGTTGTGAATATAGTTATGAAAGAAAAATAGGAAGAGAGAGAGAGGGGTTTACATGGGAAAAGACTTAAAATGACATCAATAGACATTTGTTAACGGGAAAACTCCCTTTGTGAACTTCTGTAATGTTGAGAATAAACACAAGAAAAAGTGTTCAGGCACATAAATAATTAGAGAAATAAAAATTACAATTATAATTAAATAACACTACATAGAGATTGGCAAAATATTTTTAAATAATATAACAAAATAAATTCCGATAATATCAATTTTTGAGGTTTTGTATAGCAATAAAAATCCCTAGGCACTTCTGGTGAGAGTGTAAATTGATTCAACCATTATGGCTTACAGTTTGGCCTTATATAATATGACTGAATATACGTACGCTCCTTCACCCTACAATTCAATTGCTAGGTAATAACTTATGACTGTGAACACCAAGATACATATGCAAACATGTCCATAAGGGCATAGTGTCAGATACTGAAACTATACATCTACATGTCTTTTAAGAACATAAAGGATAAATTGTGTTGTATATATACAAATTAAATAACAAAAACAAAAAGGAACACAAGCTACTTTCAACAACATGGATGGATCTTGCCCTTCAAGTAAAAAAAATGATGGGGTGCCTGGGTGGCTCAGTTGGCTAAGTGTCGGACTCTTGATTTCAGCTCAGGTCATGATCTCTTCCTTAATGAGACTGAGCCCAGCATCAGGCTCTGCACTGACAGCTTGGAGCCTGCTGGGGATTCTTTCTCTCCCTCTCTCTCTCTGCCCCTCCCCCCACTTATGTGCATGTGTGCACACACACTCTCCCTCAAAATAAATAAACATTTACAATAAATAAATAAGTAAATATATAAGCAAGCAAGCTAGCCTTGAAAATTCACATACAGTATTTATGTGAAGTAAAGAAACTTGTAAAGCTACATTCTATTATTTAGAGGTGGACAGCTGGACAAATAAGTGGAAAACCTATAAAGGAAAGTAGGGAAATAGTCAAGTGAATCATGTGAAACTATCCCTTTAGTACAGCTATTTTACTTATTATTTATTTTATTTAGTAAAAGATAATCTACTAAAGCTCTATATTTTTTTGTTTTAGAAACTCTTTAATCCTCTGAATTTTCCCAGCCTGCTCTCACGTTTCATAAAAAAAGAAATCTTTAGTGTTTTTCTAGATCAATGGTAGTTATCATATTTTTAAGTGACAAGGGCAATAAATAAAGCAGCTAAAGTAATAATTATAGGAATAGTACATTTTCACATAATATAAAATATTGTTGCATAATAATCTTATATCATAACAATTTTCTTTTAAATCCAAAAGTCAACAGTTATTTTCTAATGTTAACAAGTAAGAAATGAAACATAAGCTTGTTATTTAGAGCTATACTGATTGCCACCAGAATTAAACACACACACACACACACACACACACATACACGTTTATTGACATACAAACCATCAAAATAACTTGAGTATGTGGATTGAATGAGAATCTGTTGTTTTTGGTCAAATGTTGTGTTTATTCTTTGACTTGATATTTATATGTAGGATCAACTTTGATAACGTTTTATCGACAAGTTTTAAAAAATGTAGTTAAATTCTGGAGACCCACTGTACAGTTTAGTGACTATAACTAGCAATACTATTCTGTACTTAAAATCTGCTAAGACAGTAGATTTTGTGTTAAATGTTTTTCCCAGGCACACAAAAACTAATGATAAAGGAAGGAACTGTTGGGAGGTGATGGATGTTTATGACCTTGATTGTGGTGACATTTTCTTGGGGGTAGACTTATTCCCCAACTCACTGAATTGTGGACATTAAATACACACAGCTTTTCACATGTCAGTCATTTTCCATAAAGGGATTAAGAAAGAAAGGAAAGAAAGCAAAACATCAAATAAAACAAAACAAACAACAAAATCAAAATAATTTGGAAGGCTTCAGACAAAAAGAAATTGAATATATAAGAATGATCTAAAGCCAGGTGCCAAACTTCAAATAACAAGCTTACTGTGTCTTCTATCATTGTAACTAACCGTGCTTCTACCAGGAGTACTAATTCTCCATCAGTTTCATATCCTGGTGTATTCTAGCATCTGGAGCAAAAAGAACAATATGACTGGAAATGTGCTCTGGCAACATTTTAGAGTCATGATAGACATTCCAATACATCTGTTGATTTATTTGTATCTTCAGTTTCCCTTACATCTTCATGATACCAAGAAGAGTTGAATTAATTTTTTATTATCGTATAAAAAGTTATTTCAAAGGTAGTGGATGAAAACAGCATGTGTAAATTATCTCACAGATTCTGTGGGTCAGGACCCCAGCTTGGTTGAATGGATCTGGCTCAGGGTCTCTCACAAAACTGCAATCAAAGTGTTGGCTGGAGCTGCAGTCATTTCAAAACCAGATTCCAAGAAGTATCCTCTTCCTTGCTTACTTGATTCTTGGAAGGAGTCAATCCCTCACAGACTATTGGGGGAGGCCATCAGTTCATCATTGGCTGTTGACCAGAGGCATCACCATAGGAAAGCTCACGATGTGGCGTCTGACTTCCTTCACAACACTCTAGCAGAAGTGAGAGAGAATAAGCAATGTGGAAGTCAGAATCTAAACTAAAACTGAAAGTGGCATCCCATCATTTTTGCTGTATTCCATCCACTAGATGACAGTCATTGGATATAACCCATACTTCCTGGGAAGGGATTGAGCAAGGGCATGAATACGAGGAAATGGGAATCACTGGGGGCAATCTTTGGGGCTGCCTGTACAACACTGCAGAATACATATTAATCACCCAAGGATAGTACATTGAAAACATACCATCCAGCCTTTGTTTTGAAAAAATAAATTCTCCAACATTAAGAAGAAAAAACACTGGCATGGAGAGCACCAATCTCTGTGCTAGGTAGTTCCCCATGAGTTGCTTCATTTAATACCATACTGCCATCTTGAAAGTGCTGTTTTCCCCATATTATAGGTAAGAAAAATACTGAGGTTGTAAGAAGTGCAGTAATAAGCCCCAAAACAAAAACAAATATGTGTGGACGACTATTTTAGCTCCAATACTTTTGCACTGAGCACAGCTCTTTTCCCTTCTTACCACAGAAGTGCTCCTAAGATTAGAAAAGCCCAGAAGTTCTACTTCTCTAGTCTGTTCCCCACTGTTACATATCCAGATGTTTGCCACTGAAAGTCAAGATCTGCTGATGGACAGGAAGATGCCAGCACATTGCTATAGTATACAATTCCCAGATAAATATATTAGCACATTTCTCCCTCTACTTATTTCTATACAGAATTTATTCTGTTTCTGGCCACATTTATGCGATATGAATGAAGCTTTTCATGGGAGACACCTTTTATTGCTGCTGTATGTCTTCTTCCTGCCTGCTATTCTTCCCCCTCCAGAAATAAATATTTTTCTCACTTGGCTATCTGAGCAAATATTTTATGCCTGGCACAATATTTATACACACATATATTTTTTTTTCAAAACGCATCAGAAGTGTGAATTTCATGTACAGTAATATATTTGAGGTGTATTATGTCACTCCTCGAAGGTGAAGCAGGTTTCTGGTGACAAATGAGAGAAAGGACGACTTCAAGAAAACTACTAAAAACTTAGAGGTGAGAGCTGTCTTGAAAGCAAATCCCTGAACTAGTAGGTGAAGCTTATTCTTTGATAACTGGCTTCGTCACAAAACTTGTGCACTTAGACTGCCGAGTTAATAAGGGGTTTAAGGATAGATGCCTGGTTAATCAAAGCCTCATGAGCAACAGGGTGTTAGCATCTGGGATTGTGTCTTTGATGGAAATATAGTTTGATCTTCGGAGGCCAAAAAACCCTTAGAGTGGGTCTTGACACTGAAAGTTAACAACCTGTGAGCTCCTGAGAAGTTTGCTTAACAGTTTCAAAATGCTTAGATTCCTCAAACGATATATTTTTATGATTTATGAAGGTTTTTGTAATGACTTAATAATGCTCATATGCCCCTTATCATATTGTGTAGTATATAGTGTTTCATTTTAAAACATTATTATTGTTCTTAATGTTGAGTCTCATCTCCTCTTTACACTTTTGTTACTTTCCTACACTATTCCCCAGCATTTGTTATTTATGTTATTTCTCCTTCAATAAATACTTATTAAGAACTTGCTAATTGACAGGGACTTAGCTAGCCATCACTGACATTGAATAATGCAGGCACCCTAGCATCTGAAACCCTCAGGCAAGTAGAAAGACAGATCTACAAATCATCATTTATGACAGTATATTATACAGAAAAAAAAGAAAAAAAACCCAGCAGTGTACCATTCTCATTGATAGAAATTGACAAACTACAATTGAACCCTTCAAAATAATTATTAACCATTTCAGAAGGAGCAAATGCAACAAACAGAAGACAGTTTCAAAGACAGTAGATATTAGCTAACTTGATAAATAATCATTTTAAATGCCAATTGTCTCAACCTATCAATTAAAAGGCAAGTTATCACAGTGGCTTAAAAAACAACACCAACAACATGTTATCTATACGAAATAAACAACTTTAAATATAAAGACCCAGAAAAGGTGAAAGTAAAAGAAAAGACAAAATACACAATGGTAATACTAATCAAAAGTAAGCTTAAATAGTTATGTTAATTTCATCTGAAGCATGCTTCACAACAAGGAAGACTGTAGGAGATACAGAAAGTGATTATATAATGATAAAATAAATAAAATAAGTCTCCAAGAACATAGAAAAACCCTAAACATGTATTCACTCCACGGTAAAGTATCAAAATATGTGAGGCAAAACCAGATAGAATTAAAAGGAGAAATAATTGAAGACATCAATACATCTCTGTCAGTAACTGACAAATCAAGCAGAAAATCAGTAAAAAGCAAATAGATGATTTCAATAACACTATAAATTAACTGCATTAAATCGAATCTATGAAATTGACCATCCAAAACCAGCAGAATACACATTCTTCTAAGCTCACATGGAACACAAAAGAGAAGAAATGATGCAAAGTCTCAGGCCACAGCAGAATTAAATCAGAAATCTTAACAGAAAGGTAACTGGAAAATACCCAACAATTTGATAATTAGACACACCTCCATTAAACCCTCCATTGGTAGAGGAAAATGTTTAGGAGAGATTTAAATAATATTTTGAATTAGATTAAAATAAAATGTAATTGATTAAAATTTGTGGTATACATCGTAAAGTAGTACTTATAGGGAGATTTATAGTATTAAATGTACAAAACAGAAATAAGGAAGATCTAAAATCAAAATCCTAATCTAAAGATCAGAAATCGATAGAATTAAAAACAACATAACAATAGATGATATTAATGAACTATTTGGTTCTTTGAAAAGATCAGTAAAGTTAATAACTCTCTATCAAATCTATCCAAGAAAAAAAAAGAGGAGGAAAGACAAAAAGACGTGGTCAGTTGTCATCACCAGATTCTTTTCAGGTAAGAAGAGGAGTCACCATCATGACAAGGTAATTGACTCTGATTACCTGGGGAAGGTAGGGCTGCTGATATACAAGGAAGGCAGGAAGAAGTACTTGTGGAATTCAGGCTGTGCACTGGATTGCCCTTGGCAGTTCTGTTTCCGAAAAGTGAAATAAACTAGGGCTGGAACCCTGGCCTGAGAATGATTACCAGAGACTCAGACTGTCCCCAAATGAGGGTATGGCTCACACCACTAGGCAAGCCTCCAAGACCAACAGAGACAGTATGTAAGGGCAAGAGGAATTCAGAGTATAGTGTAGGGAAGGGAGTGAAGGAGTACCAGTTCAGGCCATGTGACCAAGTGCACTGTTGGGAATGTCATTCATCCCACCAACTTTTCAAAATCTTCCTAAGGAGTGGGGGAAAAAAGCCTTACAGATAGGCTGGGGAATCTTGCTCCCCAAATGAGTTTGGAGATGTAGACCACATAGTGTGGGGTGGATAACATAAGTCACATGATCCTTCATTCGGAGCTCCCTCAAGAAAGGAACAGCTGTTAGGTTTCAAGAATCTCTCCAGGATTAAATCTGAAGCAGGGCACTCCTTGGGCAGCCTTGAGTGGTGAGTATGGAGATACAAGAGTCTGGCCATTTCTTTCCTAAGTAGGACTCTTCTGCTGCACAATGGGGTCCCCCCACTGATTTCTGCTTTTCCAGCCATCCATTTCTTTCACAGATAGTAGATCTGCACAACATTTTGGAAGCTTTACTTGCCCATTTATGCTTCTCCTCACCGTGTCTTGTACCAGAATGCCTCTTGCCCTCTAAACTCTGTCACACCATCTGCTTCCCAGAACAATATGAACTAATGCAACTTTTAAATAAATATCAATAAAATGCATGAAACTATTATTGAAGGGATCAGTGATGAGCAAGGACATTCCCTATCATATAAATGGTGGTCCTCTTTATCAGAACCTTCTGGAAAATTTGGTTTTAAAGGAGAAAGGAGAAACATTCAAATAACTAAAACAAAACTAGCAAAGCTTCTGAATCCATGACTACCTTGTATTATCAAGGAAGCATAAACCTTTAGACTTGTGTCCCAGTGCTTAAAACTTCTTAACAATGTCTGTTAGAATTGCACTCTTGTTTGAGCAGCAATAAATCAAAGCTTTAAGTCAAAGGTGGCAGATATAAATGAATATTGATAGATGATAGATAGATAGATAGATAGATAGATGATAGATAGATAGATAGATAGATAGATAGATAGATAGATAGACAGACAGATGATAGATAGATGATAGGAAGAGAGGGAGGGATACAGAGAGAGAGAGAGTTTAAAGTCATAGATACACATACATATATTGATTTTTTGGCTACAGAGGATGAAACAAAGCACCTTTAAAATTATGCTCTATAGACAGAGCAAGGAAATAATGTTATTGTTCCATTAAATTACTGCCATGTGAAACCATCAAGTTAGCTAGACCATAAACTCTCACCTTCCCACAATAAAGGGATCCTATCAATTTATCATCAAAATATTTATTGGATCTGCTCTTCCTCTCACTGCCTTCTGCTCTGTCTTACCCTTATGCATTGCCTTTCACCTGGATCTCTAAAATAACCTTCTATCCGCTTCCCTGTCTCAAATACGGTTCCTGTCAAAACAGGTTCCATATAGTAATAGGTGTGCTTTTTTGGAAACACTAAGGTGACTGTGTGTTCACCAAATCAATAACCCACCAAGCCTCAATTCCTCCAGCCTTATTTACACCCTAGAGCTTCTGTTTTCCAGTATCCCCTGGCACTTTATGGTTCTCCTGTCTGGAATGTTTCCTTTACAACCACCATATGCTCCCATCTTCTTTCCCTTCCCACCAAACACCCCATTCTCTTTCCCTGGCTAAATTCTATTACAGAATCAGTACCCAGCTCAGATATCATCCTCTTAGAAGCTCCTCTGCCCCCCATTCTGTATGATTTCTCAGGTCAAGTTGTTTATAGACTAAAAGTTGCCGACCTCCTGAGCACATCGTGTTACTCTTTATCAGAGCATTGCCATAATATATTGAAAACATGCTCCTCTATGTTTGCATTTCCTTCCATTCCCTAATCTTCATGGGGGCTTGCACTACACTCTGCATTTATAACGCTTGGCATAAGGGACGGCTTTAATGCATGTTTATTGAGTTGGGTTGTAAGTTTTACTAAACTTCAATGAGTTATCAGACAGAAAATTGATCAGTATCCACTGCTTCTAAAGACTTCAGAACATTAAATGGCATTTTAAAACACTGTTACCCCAAAAAATGTTGTTTGACTCTTCCTCTTCCATGACAGAGTGGCCATCACTCTCTCCTGCATTATCTCTACAACTCATACCTCAGCTATCACAAAATGTAATATTGGATTTTAATCCATATGTTCACATTGCTATCTCCCTATTGGATATAATGTGAGGAACTATTTTTTATGTATTCCTACATATTCATGACTTAGCATAGTGTCTTGCATACAGTAGATTCTTAATACATTATTTGTTTAAATTGATAAATCTCAGTCATTTTTGCTCTGCTGATAGGAACCATTTTGACTAGACATAAGAGGTAGCATGATCCATTGGATGTTTTGCTACTCTCAGTTTCCAAAGACTTAATTTCTGGCCTTCAGTAAGTTGATTTTCCTAGAATAATTTGTCTGGAGATTACCCCTCAAATAGGGCTATTATATCATGAAACAAAACAATAATTTAAAATCTGTCTTGAATGCCAAAAGTTCGATTAAAACATAAAATTGTGAGTGCTATCCTACTAATTTCTATCATCATAATTGTCATCATGGTTAGTATCATATTCTTTTTAAATAGCTACACTGAGCTGGATCCTAGTCTTTCTGTAAAAAGTCTTTGAAAGTGGGAGTAGAATATTGTACAGCTGAAGAAGCAGAAACTGATTGGAAATTCAATCATTTGGAAGGGTATCTGTTATTTGCCTCCGTTGCTTTTCATTTATCCCGAGCGCTTGCCCAATTTCCTCTTTTGCCCAGGAGTGTAGCTTTTGTGACCTCAGAGATGCCTCTGAATGGGAAGTTTGGCTTGGGAGAACATACCGTCTGCCCCTATCCAGCAGGGTGGGGCCACACCACAAATTAATTGCACTCCAGTGAGTGCTGCGACTCTGGGAAGTCAATTTCCCAGCCACCTGAATCACGGATTAGGCACTTGGGTGGTGAGGACTCTGTATCTAGTCTCTGTTATGGTGTTTCTCTTTCCTCTCGTGCCATCAATTTGAAGCCAATCAAACCTTGAGGTTAAATTTATCATTTTTCATCTCAGAGTGCACACTCCCTGAATTTTTACTGTGAAGTTTATACACCTTTATACAGTTCACAGGTCTGTGACTGGGTTTTTCTTTCCTCTGTGATTCACCCCATTACTATTAATATTTCTGTCTTCAAACAAAAATATAGAAGTGCCAAAAAATACCCCTCTCTTGGCATTTACAACTTCCATATAAACAAATCTATTAAGACTCTCATCATGTTTTTTATTTGTAAACATAATTTATTCTATTCTGGAATTTTTCTTGGCTGCTGCTGCTTCTTCACTGTTTCCCCAGAATGTATATTTTATTACAGCCATATTTCTTTGACCACTTTAAGTTCCTCCCACTTTAGAAGTAAAATTTTCCATTGAGATACCCATCAGATAAAATATTTCCCACCAGACATATATTTACTCAAGTTGCATTAGAAAAGTACATTTGTGTCATATTGTAGACCATAAGAGATGTTAGTCGCAGTAAATCCATATCATGAACCTTGCAGCTTTTTGTGTTAAATGGTAAAATATACAATAGCGAATGTCCTTCTTATTTATTTAGCTGAGAGTCCTTTGAAGTAACCTGGAATTATTCTCTTAAGGGAAGATGTCATATGCAAAAGCAAATGTAGCCTTTGATTGGCACCTCCTTCCCTGGACTTTTAAATGGAGATGCCTCTGGGGAACACACAAAAACCAGTCTTGGGACCTGGTTTTCATTCACCCTGACCCTTTCTTCTGGCCACTTTGCTCTTAGGCTTCCTCTGACACTCTTTAAAATATGAACTATCAAACATTTTTTAGTCTATGTGACTTACAGCTCTGTATTCAAATAGAAAATAATTGCTTTCATTACACCTTTATGTAACATTGTAACTCAACTGACTACGGTCTGCTTAGAGCCATGTGAAATTTAGTAGTGAATTATGATGGTAAGCTATTGATTGTTTTGAAATTGTTGTCAATTAAATATAATTTTCTTTGAAATCTCTAAGCATTGGATTTCTTTTTTTCTTCAGGTGTTGGAATGCTCTGGTGGGAACCATTCTTATAATAGTTTTATATATATAATCAACAGTCTCTGAGATTTCTGCTTGCCAGGATAATTCCTGGGGCATTTCTCCCCTTTTCTTGATCTCTGTTTTTGACTTCTCAGTTTCTGCGCACTCTACTTTCTGATTTCCAGATCTATAAGAAGAGTTGGATACCACTTTTCATGAAGACAAGTTTAAGTTGGGAACTCAGTAAGATTTATTGGAATGCAATCAGAATAATAACATCCCAAAAGATTTACAAAATGTAAAAATCAGGGAAGTCTGCTAATCATGTGCTTTAATCAAGTCATTGGTCAACTCAAGTAACTGAGATTTTTTTTTTTAGAATAAATATGTATAGATTATGTTTGTAAAGGGAAACACATGATTAACAATATGGTATCTCAGATTCTTAGGATTTAACAATCATGTTAAAGATATGATTTCCCTAGACAAACATTTCTTCTGCCTTTCAGAAAGAAATTCTCTACATATGATGATAAATCTCAAACCTACAGGTAGGGCAATGATCTGTACCACACAGTCAACATTACCTTAGGTCAGGCATGGGTTATGTTATGCTCTCCATCAGCTGTGTGACTCTAAGTAAAAAGCAAATCCTACAAACACAATTTTTGAATATGTTGGGGGTATATTGTTTGAACACACAGCTTCGGTGTGACAATTTGTTTCCTTGTCTCCATGGTAGTTATGAGGTTTTCACATCTAGGAGTGTCCCATAAAGTAGTAACACTTCCTGTAAGTAAATATGAAATAGCCAATAATAGAATTTCATATTCAGAAGCTTTGCATTCCCAAAACACTGATTCTCAAAACATTCATCTCTCAATGTTTTATCTATGTTTACACGTGGAATGCTGTCTGGAATGAGGACCCCCCCCCCTTGTTAATGACACTTACTCCTGAATGGTGGAATTTGGAGACAATGCAGTTTTTCCGTGTTCTTATTTGAAGTTTCCTTATTTAATTAATCAATCAATTAATTAATTTTTTGGAATAAATACACCTCCTCTTTGAACAGGCAAAAAGAAGGGAGAAACCTCCTACAGACCCCTAAAGGATTATATTGTTTTTATTCATTGTTTTTAGTAAGATGTATTCTATCTGCTGATTTCAGATCTGAATGCCATCTCACATTCTCATCAATGTAACAGTCACAGGATTCTGTGTGTGTGTGATTTTGTGTGTGTGTGTGTGTGTGTGTGTGTGTGTTTGTTTATTGTTGATTTTTTCTCATGAAACAAAAATAATGGAACCCCTGGGTATTTCTGTGGTCTTCCACTAGTGAATTACTCCTGTGTGGATTGATGCTAATTCATTGCAAGGATTTCATCACATATGGTACTACCCTGATCTCCCATGGTGTACTTTACAAATGAAGTATAAACACATTCTGAATCCATCTTGGCACAGAACTTCAGGGTTCTATTGTAGACTGCAGACAAGGTAAAGCCTGTGCACCACCACGGACCTGTAGAACACAAGCCCAAACCTAAGGAATGACACAAAAATTCCTCCATGATCTGGCCCTTGTCTCTTGTTCTAACTTCATCTCTAATGATTGTGCTTCATTTTAACCATGGCATAAAAGTTGGCTAAAATATGTTGTTTTATCACTCTGTGTTATTGCACATGCTATTTCCTCTCTGTGGTTTGTCCTCAGCCAACTTGTTTTTGTCTCAAATGTCAACCCTTGCATAAAACCTCATTGACTTTCCATGCAGAGTTAGATCTGTTTTTGATTCATCAAGGGTGCTGAGTACATGCCTCCTTTTTAGCATCTATCTCTCCATTATACTTTTGTTTGTTTTCTCCACAAAACTGGGAAGTACTACAGGGAAAATTTGGGTTCTGTTTATCTCAAGGTTCCTAGGGTTTTGCAAGATTCTTGGAATCAAATAGATATCAGAGATGAGTGTGACTAGGTAAATGAATGACCAAGCTGTACTCTCCCAGATGAAAATACTAAAAGCATCTTGGAAAAAGTTTATCTGACTAAAGCTTATTAGTCAGGATAAGCTAAATAATGCATAAGAGACAAAGAATCTCCTAATCTCACAGCTTCACTTCCCACTCATGCAAAATCTGCCACAGATGGTACCAGCCCTCTAGACCCTTCATCTTCTCAGAGATCCAGGGAGATAGCAGCTCCATTACCCTGTGGCTTTACCATCTGGAACCTGTATGATCCCCTGGTTGACATGACAAGGGAAAGTAGTGTGGAAGGGTAATACATAAGCTGTGAAATGTTTGCATCTAGAAATGATATAGCACACGTTCACTCAACCTCATGAACTGGAATTAGTCACATGGCTACACCAAACCAAAAGTGGGAGGGGAAGTGTAATCTTTTCTTGGCCCAGAAGGAAAGGTTAGTCACCTGTGGGTGAGTACTCTTAGTCCTTAGCATCAACTATGAATAAAAAACAGGTGTGATACTCTTAATCTGGAAGATGAAACACAGATGGATATGAATATAAACATAAAATAGACTACTATCAATCCATTGTTGTAAATAGAATCTGCCCTGTGGGATGCCAACTGCATTGAACAAGGGGAGAGCTTATTTTAGGATCCTGTAAAATAATAGGACATTCTGGCTCTCATAGAATGAAAATAGGAAGAAATACAGCTACTGCCAGTGGCAATGATTTATTGGGGTGACTTAGCTCAGAAAACAGGTGAGTGAGTAAGAAACTATAACTATCTTCAAATTACTAACGCTGTTTCAGATGAGTGGACTTGTTGCATCAGAAAGGACTGAGCATGGGCTATGCGAAAAAGTTCATCATTTCTGCAAGTGTTGCAGAATATCCTAACAAGGGAGAAATAAAATCTATTTAGTGGTTCATCAATTTTCTGATTCAGATGTAGTATAGTATTGTGGAAAGCATGCTTATTAAGTCTTCAAGGTTCTAGACATGGTTCTGTTAGAAATGTCTGAATAATCTTTTATAAGTTATCTCAAGCACTCTATGCTTTGATTTATTAATCTATAAAATATAGGAAAATCAAAGACATGAGTTGTCAGATCTCTTCCAGCTCCAAAAGTTTATAAGTCCTATAAGTCATGCATTCATTCATATAGTCTTCCATAAAGATCAGGTGCAATAATTTAGTTTCAGATACTTAAAAAAATCACTGCCTGGTCTCAATCCAACATCACCTTTCACCTCCTCTCTGTTTTCACACTGTCTTTTTCCTGGTATACCTTCTTCCAGTAAAAGATTATCAGGTGTTCAACACTCTTGTTAAAATCATTAGTGCCCAACTGAAACATTTTCCTTGATGCAATCAGAATAAATGAAAGGACATTTAAATGGAAGAAATTGAAAGTATGCAGCTGTCCAAATAATGTATTCTTGGCATGAAATACTAACTTATTGATGGGATCTTCCAGAGCTACTGCCAATGAATGCAAAAGGTCTCCCTTAGTCATGTCTTGGTAATAAAACTCAAAATAATTCAAGATAGAAATTATTTAGCTCTGATTTTATCTGTCTTCAACATACCAAATTGATTTATTTCATACGAGGCCATCTGAGAAACGAATGATAGTAACAGAGCTTTTTCATACTTTCCAGTAGCCTATGTAATTTAATTTATGAAGACAAGACTTGACATCTTTATGTTGCCATAGAAACTTATAGAGGCTTTTCTGCTTTCTTCTTCCAATCTATAGGTTTTTCTTTACCATATATATTGGTCCCTTGAAAGAAGACAAAAATTCAAAATGCAAGAAAACAGTAAATTCTGTTGTCACCTAAGGTCTAGAATTTGCCTTGGTGGCTTTGCTTCATGCAAACTTAATTGTTGGAGCTGGAGCCTGTGGTTTTTGAAGGCTAATCAGAAGTAAGGGACAGCAAGATGCAATCCTCAGAGGTAACACAGCACCTTTAACAACTGATTAGTATGAACTAAAAGGCAAGGTGGGAGTCTAGGGGGGAGTGACGTATGTACTTCTGAAGACGTGGAGGGACCATCCAGCCTTCCTTCTGATTGTTCTGGTCACGTGTCTCACCTTGAACTGCTATAATAAAAATGTTGTAGGCTGGGTGGCTTAAACTACAATCACTTTTTCCCCAGTTTTGAAGTCTAAGAGCAAGGTGCTAGCCAATTTACTTCCTGGTGAGAACCAGAACTATGGTTTGCAGGTAACCACCTTTTCACTGGGTGCTCAGATGGTCTGTCTTTTCTTATAAGGGCATGAATCCTATCACAAAGACTTCACCCTCATGACCTAATCACCTCCCAAAGACCCATCTTCTAATACCATCAAATTGGAGATTAGATTTCACTGTGTGAATTTGGGGGGACAAACATAGTGCCAATCCACAAAAAAAGTTCTTTCTCTCAAACTATCCAGAAACCCAAGTTACAAATCCAGTCCTCTCTGGAGCTCAAGTCTTAATGGCCTATGCATTAGAAACCACATTCTCCCCTTTTTGTGGTTTTGTTGTCCTGCTACTCAAAGGTGACTGCTGAAACAGAGTTCATGACTTAGAAAAGGCAACCCAGGCATTAGCTCTCTAACAATGTTGTAGAAGAGGGTGTCCTCCAATAGAGAAAGAGTTTTGTGACAAGAAATATTAGGGTCTCAAAATGTGCCTTTCTATATACGAGTTCTATAACCTTAGAGGCTAAATTTTCTGAGCCCCTTTTGCTCATTTTGCAAAGTTATTGCAAGGATGTGTTGTTTCATTTTAGTGTGACTGTGTCCAGCTTTGAGGTTAATCATAATTGGCTCAGGTCCCAAGAGGAGGCTACTTGGTAAGCAAGCAACCCATTTTGGACAATGAAACATGAGGTGAGTCTGCTGACAAGTTTGTGGGGAAAATTTTTACTCCATTATTATCAGTGAAAGCAATAGCAGAGAACAGCCTTCCCTCACATGAAGCTGGTAGAAAACACCTGACACAGATATTGCAGTAAACCACTTTGAGGATGCAAGGGTGCCAGCCTAGACACAAAAGCAGGCATACTCTGATGGCCAAGTGAACAGGGGTACCCTGGGCACCTAATGACATTGCTCAGTTGCTAAGCTGTTCAAGAGAAAGCCAGCTTTGGAACTTCTATTGAGTACACAGACAGGACTTTAAGTGACAGCTGATTAGCTGCTTTGCTGCTTCCTTTTGCAAAATTTATGCATATTAATGATCCACCCATCCCAGTTTTTACCCCACTCTCTCATTCTATCAGTAACCCGTATAGTTATGCACATATCTGGAGCCTGTGGCCCTTAAGATCCAAGAGGCAATTCTGTCTTTTTTCCAGTAAATTTATTTTGTGGGGGAGGTGAGGAGAAGCAGGGAAACTCTGTGGCCAGGAGAGCCTCCTGAGTTTCCTTCCTCTTTTACAGGAGACACCGAACCATATCTCTCTATATTCCTTCTCTGATAAGTAATTACTCAAATTCAATGAAGAGTCTGTGCTGTATTTAATTATGTCACAAATCAAAACTGATCCCCAACAAAGCCATCATATTCACAAGGTGATTTTTCAAAACCTCTTATATATCTTCATCTAATTATTAATCTAAGTAATATCAGTCAATTTCTAACACAGATGGTAGTATAAGAGCAACATATTCCATCTGGACCAACCAGATGGGCAAATGGGATTAAAGTTATGCAGATAGAAATTATGAGCTTTAGGAAAAAAAGTCCTGACTTTTTTTTAAATGACAGCATAGCTCTCTTCAATGATAATATCTGTCTTCTAATAAAGGAACACTATAGTTGAGAAACCCAGTTCTTGCCACTGAGTTTATCCCCAATTGTAAATTGTAAAAATGAGTGTTCTATTAGAATACTATTAAAATAAGTTGAGTGGTATAGCTAACTACATAAGTGAGATATATATTTATTTAAGTTTAGAGACGTAAATATCTATGTAAACACAGAGGTCTAGATAAATTAGATTTTGATATCATTATGTTTAAGAGTGTTGATATCGATTTAGGTTAGGAGCATAGTTACCCTTATAAATTTAGAGGTGTAGCTATCTATATAGGTTTAGGATTATGAGCAGCTTTATAGAGCTAAAGTTGTAAATAGCTATTTAAGTTAAGGGCATAAATATCTATGTTACAGGTATACATTCTGTATAAGCATAGGAAGTAGATAAAAGTTAGGAACATAGTTATATGAATGTTGGAATGTAAATATCTATGTAAGTTTAGAGGTGTAGATATCTATATGAGATTGTGGATACAAATATATATTTAAATTAGATGTGTAAAAATCTACTTAAGCTAGAGTGTAGATGTGTATATTATTCCTGTTCTATCTTTACAATCCATGAATCACATGTTTGAGCACTGACTGAAAAGATATAACAGTTATTTTTATTTGTATTATCTAGGAGCTCTGATAAACCAGACAATTTCTTATGGGCAATGTACTGGTTATAATTTCTTAGAAATTAATAAAGTTTGTCTTTCCAGCATAGACTCAGTTTAGTGATAGCTATGGTCTGTTATTATGGACTTCGTAACCAGAGAGATCTAGGGCCAACTCTTCTTTTTCTCCATCATATTAGGGATGTAACTTGCTTTACTAATCAATAAAATAGAAAAATTATTGATTATAAGGATGATATAGTATGATATGAGAATTTCTAGTGCATTTTGTCACTTAAATGTTTCTTCCATAGATTCTTAAATTGACTAGGGGTAAACATAGCCCTGATGGAGCCTATGATGATCTGAGTTTCTCTTGTGAAATTCACAGACATATTTTGAAGATGGAGAAACCCCCAGGGCCCACCAGAGATAGAACGTGACAAATCACCAATAAGGAAGAGCTAACATAAGTTCCTTCAGTTCTTAGAAGGCAGGAGGCTAACATGGCTGAAAGAGCGGGTCAAAAAAATGTGAACTAAAAGTCCCTATTTTTGTAAATTCAAATTCTTTGATCTCAAATAACGTCACTGAGTGTGTAGGTCATGCATCTACAAGGTAATAGTAAAGATGATACTAACTTACTGAGTTAAGGCTCTACTCAATGTCTAGAAGAAACTTAAATAAATGAATATCACAATGGGGTGAGGGGACACTGTTTAGCCACATATTCGGTGGGTTAGTCTTGAGATGGGCAGCAGGAGAGAGGGCACAAATGCTGATGTATTCATTGTGTCACCCCTGCAAAAGAATCTCTGTATACAGTATCTTATTTCATCTTTACAATAATGAGACACAGTACCTATTAATTTACACATCTTGTGAATGAGAAACTAAGAGTCACAAGGATTAAGTAACCAAGTGTAGATTACTCAGCTAGTACGAAGAAAGAAAACAAAAATAGAGTAGTAAATTCAACCATTCTGCCTCCAATTTCCAAGTTTTGTGTCTAATATTTCAAAATACGATCCACGATGTGCGTGTCTCTATGAAAAACTGTTCAGATAGTTTCTTGATTCCATCGATCATTGGGTTTTTTTGCTGAACAGCCCAATATGGAGCCCACTTCCCCCCGATGTCCTAACAGACAGGCTAAATTTTCACAGGCCCGCCTTCTCCTACAGTGTCTTCCTGTTTCCTGTACATACAGCTCTGTTGTCCACTGGAAGAGATGCCATAACCTGTAATTCCCAGATTCCTAATTCCAAACAGGACTCTGTGGCCAACAAAACAAGTTCTCTGTTTCCTATTGTTCCCTCCATGCACGCATGTGACAATTTCCTATGGTATGCTGTGTTGTAAAGGCTCCAACAACATGCCTCATGAAAAAATTCTTGCACCTGTGCCATGGGTTAGGGGACATTATATAATCCATCAAGGATGTGTGAATAGAAGATAGCATACAGCTAGATTATGTATTTTGTTTCATCAGTTAGGCATCAGGTAAATTTTTGACCGAAATAATTGATTTACATATGTGGAAAATCAAATGGCTATGTCCTGGGCTAGGAGATTATAGGGAACACATGGCAAAGGAGAAAACTGCTTTCTGGCCTTGCTGAAAACAAGCACCCATGCTTCACTTATCTAGTTCATATATATCTCGGGGTTAGGTCGTGCTTATGCTCATAAATTCCTTAGACCATGTTTTATCTCATGGAATATTTTACCCTGTCTTAACTTGTTTTTCTGAGCATTTTCTATGCATTCTTACTGGCACCACAGCCCACAAACACACTGCTCATTGTTTCCCTAAATGTATCCTCAATAGATATAGGAACTAGCAAGCAGTTAGACTTCCCTTAGCCTCCCTCTCATCTCTTTTGACTTCCCTGGAGTCTTGAGTAATTCTTTCTGCTCTTCTTGGCTTTTCTGGACAAAGCCAAAAACAGAACCCACACACATAAGCTGTCTTTTAACATTGCTTAAGTATTATTAAACTCTGTTCTCTCTTTTTCATTTCCAGTCCTAATTTTTGCCCTCAGCTTTTCTCTAATACTTTTAGATGAAGCATTTCCTTATTTTATGGAATAAAGTTGACATGTAACTTTGGTTCATTTATTTATTATAATGTAACAATGATCATAAGTGATCTTTATCATAGATCTTTTGCTTTCATTTTTTACCCCTTCTAAACTATACTCCAAATGGCTTTAATAGTGAGATTTTTTTGAAAGGCAAATGTTATATATCTGTTCCTTGAGCAAGTCTTGAGCACTTTTTGATTCACTGCAAGGTACAATTGACATTATGTACAAGACCTTTATGAAGCATGCCAGATGGACTTCTTCCCACTGTCCGCAAACATTTTGTACTGTAGGCCAGCAGTAGTTAGCCACTGTATGATTTCTCAAGCTTCCTTTCATTTGTACAGTATTAGCCCAACTGAATTTGTATATTCTTCCCCTCTTTTTTTCATGTGAATAATTATTACCCATGCCTTACCACAGCTGTAATACTCATGGTAAAACCTGTTGACCCATAAACTTAGGGTTGATTAGTTCTACTTTGTCTTAATTCTATATCTTAGGGGACCTTTGTTTAGTTTTCTCTAGGCCTGACATCCAGTAGGAGAACCCGAGGAGAGGCACACACATCAATTAATATTATTGAGAGAATTCAACACCACTTGGTACACAGCTGTTTCTCCAAGCCGTACAAGTGACCCGCCACGGAGGCTGCCTCGGCCAAGTGAGAGAGGCCATCTCCTTTCCTAGGATATGTCACAGTGCCCTCAAATCCAATGAAGTGGCCTAATGTCCTTTCTTTGAGATACAACAGGCAGTCATTCTATGTGGTCAGTACCTGTGCCATACTGTTAATGATTTGATCATCTCTGTCTCTACCATAGCAATTAGGACACTTCGTGAAAGCAAATCTTTAACTTCTCAAAGTAGCTGCAAGTACTCTGAAGAAAAGAATGCTCTCATATTCATCATTGTATGACCCACACCTAGAAACATGCATAGCAAAATTTGGTAATTAATGAATGTTTTATTAGTAGTTAAATAAATGAAAGAATGAAATTTATGTATAATACAGCTATCAAAATGCTGGCTCCACTGAAAAGCCCTTTGCCAAAATACAATCATACAAAGTTGCACAGAACAAAGTAGATCTTATCCTAAAGCAGACACGGTGGTAATTAATTAATTAATTGTGGCTACACACACACACACACACACACACATATATATATATATATATTTGAATTCCTAGTTACACAAAATGGAAAAGAGTGCCTTGTATCAGTCCTTCAAGTAGCCCCCAGACAGGTTGGAGCAAACGTTGAAATAATTTGCAAGTGAGGTGTGTTCTGTTTCCTTAGCAACCAGGGAAGAGGGTCACACACTGGGCATACAGACTAGCCTGTAAGATTGAAGGAGGACTGTGTAAACTGGAAACGGAGTGGAGCAAGCGAGTGGAATGGCACCAGGCTTTCCATCCATTTTAAACGTGTTTTTCTTGGTGTAGCATTCACTTGGATGCTGTCAACTTTTGTCTCTTTTCCAAAGCTCTGACAAAATCGGTTCACAGTGTCTGCTTGTGTTTCAGTGTTTCTGCAAGGAGGAGAGCTTGAAGCTGCCTATTCTGCATTTTATGGACATCCCTCCAGACACCACAGTTACTATTTATGAAATACACAACCACTGCTTTACACACCAGGTCTCCGTTCTTCAGTACCATCAATAGTATTATACTTTATTAACAAGCCCAAAATCATTGGAAGACATTACTTCATATTCTACACTAGAATCTATACACAGTCTATGAAGATAATGTTTCAGAGACTCTGTGAAGAAGCCTGCAAGTGAGGAGAGATGACAGTATGAACCATGGCCAGTCATCTCAATTACCATAGCCCATTGATTATAGATGAATGAGTACATATGGTTCACACTAAGAACACCTCCATGGAATTAAATTCTGCCAATTTTCAAAAGCCAGCCCAAAAATATTATAATATCATGATATAATACATAAATCCTTGAGAATAAGTAAATGTAATTGCACTGAATATTTACCCACACATAAACATATGATATTTGAATTATTTGCAATATGACTTCATAGTTATTATGATCTAGGAATATTTATTTGTTGCTCATTTGTGTAAACAAGTTGTGGTAGACAGCAGCATGCATAAAGAGTTTCAGGATATTCATTTCTATCTTGTTTCACTATTCCTTGAAAAGTATCATGAAGAAAGTGCTAAATTGGAAGCTATTATTCCCCAATTTTCTTTAAGCCTCAAGAGGCTGGGGTTATTTCTATCTTGCATATTGCTAAGTCACCAGTGTCATGCTGAGGCAAATCAAAGACACTTGAGTATTTGTTGCATGAATTGATGGATGAATGAATAGAAGAATAAAGAATAAAGAACCAAATTTTTATCAAATTTTAACAATCACCTGTCTGCTGGAGTCACAGGTTAGAATCCAGAAGAGTCTCGCCCTCAGAACAAGATTGTACTCACCAAGTTCAGGGACTGCAATGGCAGAAGGTAGCTCAAAAGTGCGCAAGTTATGAAGAAGAGTTTAGAGATATCTTCCCCCAGGCATGTGGCACCTCTCCCAAGTATGAAGTCCCATATAAGAATGGAAGACAGCAGGGGAACAAAAAAAATCCATCAGAGATATTTCTCCTTTAGCTTAAGAAAACTAAAGACTAGGGCATCTGGCTGGCTCTGTAGGTTAAAGGTCTGACTCTTGATTTTTGGCTCAAGTCATGATCTCATGGTTCATGAGAACAAGTTCCATGTCAGACTCTGCACTGGGATTGTGGAGCCTGCATGGGATCCTCTCTCTCCCTTTCTCTCTGCCCTTCCCTCCACTCACATTCTGTCTCTCTAAATAAATAAATAAATAAATAAATAAATAAATTTTTTTAAAAAGAAAGAAAACTTAAGGCTGGACAGGAAACCTGTAACTTCCCCAGTAATCCAATATTTCAATCATTGAAGAATGAATGTAGTGTAGGAGAGAATAGAAGAACCCCTCAAGATCTTCAAGAAGCCTATGGCATCTGCCATATGCATTTTAAAGTCTTTGGGAGGAGAAATAAAGATGTAAGAGATCACCAGAGGCACTGAAAATAGTGGATCAAGTTGGAAAACAAGTATCTCAATGATATAGAAGCCTGACAGTCATATAAAAATATATGTCAAGATCTCTAAAATGATTATAAGGAAAAATAATAACTAATATAATAAAATATAAGGGTAATATGCATGAAGAAATGGGACATTTTGGTAGAACCACAAAGGTGAGAAGAGTCCAAATAGAAATGTTAGAAATGAAAACACAATATCATGAATAAATGATCTGTGTTTTATTGATTGAAGACAGCAGAAGGAAGAATTGGTGACTATGAAGAAAGATAAAAAGACAAAACCCAAACTGAAACAAAGAACAAACCATGGAAAAAAGGGAACAGAACATCTGAGAACTAAGGTTTAATAACAAACAGTATAAATGTGTGTATACTTGGAATCTCCCCTCAAAATATAAGGGAGGGGGCACCTGGGTGGCTCAGTCTTTTAAGCTCCAACTTCAGCTCAGGTCATGATCTCATGGTTCATGAGTTCGAGTCCCACATCAGAATCCATGCTGGACAGCTCAGAACCTGGAGCCTGCTTGGATTCTGTGCCTCCCTCTCTCTCTACCCCTCCACTCACTCTCTCTCTCTCAAAAATAAACATTAAAAACATTTTTTTTTTAAAGAGAAGGGAGATGGTGGACAGAAATAAAATTTGAAGAGATGTACTTTCTAAAATCGATGAAAAGAAATCCACCCACAAATTCAAGGAGTTCTGTAAACCCCCAAAGTATAAATTCCATAGAAAACCATGCATAGCCACACCATTATAAAAATATTGTAAAGTAAAGATACAGAACAGATATCAAATGCTTTCAAATAAAAAAATACCAGCTCTTACAAGAAAACGATGACCTCTCACAAGAAACACAGGTGGTTAGAAGATAAACAAATAAAATATTGAAGGTAATAAATAAGACATTGAAGAACTGTCAAAGTATAATTTTGTATATGCTTAAAATATTTTTCAGAATTTATGATAAATAAAGTCATTTTTATATAGTCACAATGTGAAAGAATTTTTTTCAAGCGGACACTCAAATGGTCACAACAACAATAAAAATTTAGCTTGAAAGAAATGATACCAGGAAAAATCCATCTACTCAGGAAGAAATAAGGAATGACAGAAACAATGAGTATATTATTAAATATGAAATATTCTTTTATAATCGTCTCCCTATATTTGAAAAATAGTGTTGAGTAAATAAGTTAAGAATAATAAAAGATACAGTAGTTTTTATAGCATAGTTATATAAATAAACTCTAAGGCAATGAAAGTAAAAGGATAAAGGGGATCAACAAATTTACGTTCGGTGTAAGTTTTTACATTGTCCGTAAGGTAGTAAATTATTTAAAGACACATTTCCGTAACTTGAAGGTAAGAATTATGATTTCTAGAGCAACGAATGATTCAATAATGCAAAAAGATAGATTGAAAGTGGATCTTTTGCCCACAATATGTCAGGAAAAGGGGAGCAAAGAAACATTTTAAAAAGAGGTAAATATAAAATAAATACAAATACAAAAATATTAATACAATTGCATGAATACTTGCATTAAATGTGATTAGATTCTGTACAAATTAAAAAGGAAGAGATTAGGGGCACCTGGGTGGCTCAGTCCGTTAAGTGTCCGACTTCAGCTCAGGTCATGATCTTGTGGTCCATGAGTTGAAACCCTGCATCAAGCTCTGTGCTGACAGCTCAGAGCCTGGAGCCTGTTTTGGATTCTGTCTCCCCCTCTCTCTGCCCCTCCCCTGCTCATGCGTTGTCTCTTTCTGCCTCTCAAAAATGAATAAACGTTAAAAATTTTTTAAAAGACATAAATTATCAAGTGGATTTAAAATAACTAAAATAAAGGAGAAAACAAATCAAAATAAAAAAGCAAAAAAGTAAATTATGTACTGTTCACAACAAAATTTAAAGGTAAAGACCCAGGTAGGTAGAAAGAATAAAGCTGATGAAAGTTCTATCATATAAACATAGAAATAAATAACACAGTAAGATTTCAAGAAAACATAATTATGAGTTAAAGAATATTTTATAATAAAATGTCAATTATTCAAAATATGTATAATACTAATGAGTTTGCAAATTATTAACTAAAACTTGATGGATTTTAAGATAGAAAGCAACAAATCCATTCACAATCATAGCTAGAGATTTTAATGCATATTTCTCAGTAAATAAAATCAAAGAAGGGCCACATGGATGGCTCAATCAGTTAAGCGTCTGACTCTTGATTTCAGCTCAAGTCACCTTCCTACAGTCATGAGATCAAATCCTACATGGGTCTCTTCCCTGGGTACAGAGCCTGTCTGGGATTCTCTCTCTCCCTCTCTTTCCACCATTTCCCCACTATTGTGCTTATATGCACTCTCTTTCTCAAAATAAATAGGTAAACATTTTTAAAAATAATAAAAACAGGGGCCCCTGGGTGGCTCAGTCTGTTCGGTCCGAATTCAGCTCAGAGTATGATCTCATGGTTCATGAGTTTGAGCCCCACATCGGGCTCTGGGAAGATAGCTCAAAGCCTGGAGTCTGCTTCGAATTCTGCCTCCCTCTCTCTGCCCTCCCAGCCCCCCGCCCCCCTGTCAAAATAAGTAAACATTAAAAAATAATAAAAATAAAATCAAAGGAACAAAATCTAGTAGAAGTATAGCAGATTAAAACAATAGCATCAACAAAGGACTTAGCCAGTAATTATACAAGACCATAATGCACAATATTTTCAAGCACACATTCCGTGTTCATGAAGATTGACTATATTCTGGGTCATAAGATAAGAATCAATAAATACCAAGTAATTGAAATTATGTAAAACATACTTTCTGACACACAGCAATATTACATTAGTCCTCAATAGCAATAAGATATGTTAAGTTTCACAAATGTTTGGAAATGAAATTTCTAAATAATTCCTATATGAAAAGAGAAATTGTGAAGAAAATAGATAAGATATGTAGAACTGAAGAACAATGCAAACGTCATTTATCACAACTTGTGGGATGTAGCTTAGTGAGTAGGGAGATGTTTACAGCTTTAAATATTATTTGGGGAAAGAGAAACGCTTAAAATTTATTAACTAAACTTACAACTTAAAGAAGTAGAACAATATAGTTCATATTATTCTAAAATTTCATATTTCATCTTCTAAGGTATGTAGAGAGAAAGGAATATTAAAAACAAAAGTAGAAATCAATGTAATAAACAATAATCAGTACACCAAAAGAGTTTTGATTCTTTGAAAAGATTAATAAACTTGGTATAACCCAATGATACAGATGTAGGTAAAAAGATATTACATGCAAATTACCAATAGCAGAATAAAGGAGGAGCATTATGATACATACCATTTATTAAAATGATAAGAAAACATTATGAGCAAGTTCATGCTAATGAAAAGGGTAATTTACAGCAAAAAGGACAAATTCCTAACACAAACAAATCACATTAATGACCAAGAAGTGGCATAATACAAAAGAGAAACTAAGAAAGCTCACGTCTACTGAAGGAACCGGTTTTGCAATAAACATTTTCCTACAGAAAATTTATGATATTAATAGCTTTTGCTGGTGAATTTGACCAAAACTTGAAGATGAAAGAACACCAAATGTATGTGCTTCTTTTAAGATTATGAAAGAGAATTTGACACTTGATTTGTTTATAAGATAAGTCATATGGTAATCAACTTTTTAAAGAGCCAAATTTGGGCACTGTCATACAGAAAAAAAACATATATATAACAAATAATCACACATACATATTTTATTAAGGTATCCTAAAAATAATATTGTAATTTATTGGAAATTATATGTTGCTCTATTTATTTTTGTTATACAAATGCTGTTATTGAAATAAATAACACCAGATACCCTCTCACCAGATACCAGAGGCAACTAGTAGTAATTAATGATAGGACTATCTAAACAAATAAAATATATGGGGAAAACATTGGATTAAATATTGTGTACTGGTTTTTTATGTCTTCTAGCACTTATTTTAACATTTATTTCATTTATGTTTTAATTTTTCATTGAGTATTTAAGTTTCATATGCCAATTCATTATACATTCTTAAGCTACAAAAATGACTTTTTAAAGGGAGGATACAATTATAATAGGACTATATAAACCGATATTACCCTATGTAATAGAAAAAAATATTGAACTTTTTTTTGAGAGAGAGAGGGTGCAAGTGAACGAGGGGCAGAGAGAGGGAAAGAATCCCACAAGAGAAAGAGAAAGAGAAGGAGAGTTCACCCAAAGCAGGGCTCATGTTCATCTGATGCTGGCTGGAGCTTACTCCAAGTGAAGCAGGAGCTCATCCCATGAGGGACTAGAACTCATGAACCATGACATCATGACCTGAGCTGAAGTCAGATGTTTAACCTACTGAGCCACTCAGGTGCCCCAATATTCAACTGTTTTATTTTTGTCCCATGATACTATAGATTATTTGCTCTGTTATCCATTCCAATAATGCTATTTTCAATTGTCAGCAAAATTTAAGAAATTATTTTCTTACATGGAATGGTATAATTGAATACAGTTAAACATAAACATCTCTGACTCGCAATTCTTCCTGTATCAAGTCTACCTTCTGAGAATTCCTATTGTCAGATCATGTCATGTTCAATATGCTCTCAATAAGCGTTCAAGCATGGATCACTTCAGAAATTACCAACAACAGCAGTTTTCAAGCTTGTAGGATTAGTTGTCCAGATTTTCAAATATGTCCAGTACATTCTATATCCACAGGCTTGTTTTGGCATATCAACTGTTCATTAATCAGGTCCTTTGCAACTATACGTTCATCATATATTTTATCCACATCTAAGATGTCCATCAATTGTAAACACACTGAAAAACATTAGATGGTATAGATTGAATTTTTTTCTTAGGTAAACTCTTTTTAAAGTAAAGAGATCATTTGAAATTCTGAAATTGAAGTTGGAAACTGATTGTTACAGTTTTAATAAAGAAATTTAAAAAGTCCTATTTAACATGGCTGCCCTTTTCCTGAGACATATTTTTTTGTGTCTGTCTTGTTTTTTAATAGCTACAGAGTTTTTTAAAGTTTATTTTATTTATTTTGAGAAAGAGAAAGAGAACACATGGCAGGGGTGAGAGAACGAGTGAGCAAGAAACCCAAGCAGAATCCACACTGTCAGCGTGGAGCCCAATGTGGGGCTCAAATTCACAAACTGTGAGATCATGACCTGAGCCAAAATCAAATGTTGGATGCTTAACGGACTGAACCACTCAGGTGCACCTCCTGAAACATATTTTTTTAGTTCAGGAACAGTTTTGTTTCCAAAAATTTAAGTTTTAAAAAATTCTTTCTGTTTTTGTCACTATATGCACAGAACCTTGAACAACCCAGGTGCAGGCAATTCATCCACTTTTAGGGTCCAATGGCTTCTTCAATGATCATCACACAGTTTTGGAAAAAAGAGCATATACATTTCTGCTTTTACTCTAATACTTTTTCTCCATTTATTTCCTCAACATACTCTTCTTGTCCCACATGTATAAAATATGATTTTAGGGCAAGCCAACGTTTAAAATTTTTTCTATGGTTAGCAGCAGTGAAACCCATCTCATAAGCTGAGAAAGCTATTTTCTTCTTCTGTAAAGTAAAAAATCTCAGTAAGTGCTTTTGTGCATTTTGGGGAAATCAATAGGTGACCAATCTGATATTGATAACTATGTATCATGCAGTGTGCTCTGTTTTGGTAATCTACCACATTAACTCAGTTGATTTGTCCTCCTAACTATCACTGACTCACACAGTTGCTTACCTTTCGTTTATTGTGATAGCTGAGGTGCTGTTACAATTTTTCCCATTTAATTATTTGAACTCTTAGAAGCAGATGTAGTCGTAATATTCTAAAGGTTAAAATTTATACTAGTACTATGCCCATGCCAAGCACAGCAATGATATTGCAAAATCAGGTAGACCACCAAAAGTCACAATTACAATGCATTAATTTGCACACTTAAGTTGCATCATTCATATTGTTGCCCATATTTGGGAAAAAAAAAGTTACAGGGATTGCTAGGATATACTATACCATTTTGACACTAAAAACAAGGCTAAAGTACATTTAGCCCTTTCTTTCTTTCTTTCTTTTTTTCTTTCTTTCTTTCTTTCTTTCTTTCTTTCTTTCTTTCTTTCTTTCTTTCTTTCACATTTTGTTGCATTTGGTACTTTTTCTATGAACTTCCACACCCATCACAATCATCTTTTGGCATCTCAGGGAGGGGTTTCCATGGAAATGGAACTCTGTACAACTGAGAGAGTCTCAGGCAAGTCATCTCAGAAATCCAACAGTCCTACTCACACCTCAGAAATAAACTTTTAAAAAGGGTGTACCGCTAAGACTCATGTCCACAGAACAAAAATTCTTAATTAAATAAAATAATATTCAGCCATTTCAAATGCAATACCATATCATGACCAGCAAGGTGCTTTCTAGAAATGTAGTGTTTTCACATTCAAACGTAAATCCATAGATTTCACCATATTAAAACAAAATTAACGGGGTAAACAATTTCAACTTTGGCATGCAAAGATTTTAGAAAGTATCACTCTGGTCCTTTTAACAAAAAAATGGGGAGGGGGAAGTTAAACAGTTAAGTGCCTCATCCTGGACCTCTTAAGACAACTGATGTCACAGTGAAAAACATCGTCCAGTAATTTGATTGGACAAGTGCATCCAGTGAAATACACTATCTAGTATTTGTTCACCAGAAGCAGAAGCAGCTGGAGGAAGAACTGGCAGGAACAATTGAAGGGTTTTATGATGATCGGAGGGGGCAGAAATTGGATAAGCTTTGGAGGGCAAAACCCCCATGAAGGCCATGGCCTCAGGAAATTCTCACACCTCTACGAGTTGCCTGTCCTGGTCCAGGAACTCCCCCAGCCTCTTATGATAAGAAGAACAAGAACGTGGATAACATCCTGGCCTGGCCTCAGCAGGAAAAGGGAACGACAGTTTTTTTAATACTCATCTAGATTTGTCTCTCTAAAGAACTAGTCACTAGGAGGAAGGAATTCACAAGAACATCTATTCTAGTTGGGGGAAGGAAATGTAGTCTCAGCTCTACCTTCCTCTCCTGCTTCATGAAAACTAAATAAATGAAGGCATGTCAACAGGAACAGAACTTCGTGGAAAGAGATTTGGAAGGATAAGAATATTGCATGCAGAGAGAGGCAATAAGCTCTCTATCTGTGAAGAAAAAAACACAGTCCCATACACAAGCTTCCTATAAAATAACAGTAGCTAAAATTTGAAAAACTCCAAAACTAGAATATCTCTGAAGAGACACACCGATGCCAAAGAGGGAGGGGGGTAATAGACAGAATAATTCAAAGCACTGATACATAGAGATATAACAACTTACATACGTCCCACTTCAATACCTGGTTAACAAAATTTCTCATATTTAAAACTTATTTAACTCAGTGAATATTATCCAGTAAAATGTATCTGGCCTTTAACAAAAAAAAGCACAGTTTTAAAAACTGTGGAAGGGAAAAAAGGCAGGGAAAAAAAGCACAGTTTAAAAAACAGAGCATTAGGACAAGATTCCCATCAACACACATTTAGGATGATCAAACGAGGAATTTAAAATAAGTATGATTAGTATGTTAAGGCCTCTAAAGTAAAAAATAGACAGCATGTAAAACCAGATTAGTAATACCATCAGAGAGAAAGAGAAACTTTAGCAAAAATCAAAAGGCAATGCTTCCACTACAATCAGGAACAAGACAAAGATGTCTCCTTTCATCATTGCCTTCCATTGTGGCCAGAATAGCCAATGCAATATTGTCATAGGAGATTTTATCATAGATATTAAAAACTGTTTTAAAGTTTTATTGAACAACAAAAGACCAAGAATATTCAAGGCAATTCTGAAAGATAACAAATTTAGGGAACACATTTTACTCATCTCAAGAATTTCCATGGCACAAAAGGAGACACTCAGATCAATGGAACAGAATTAAGAATCCAGAAATGGGCCCACAAAAGTTTCCTGTTTCACAAACAGGAAGGAGTATCCAACGGAATTAAGACAATCTCTTCAGCAAGCGGTGCTGGGAAAACTGGACAGCGACATGAAGAAAAATGAACCTGGATCACTTTCTTACACCATACCCAAAATAAACTCAAAATGGATGAAAGACGTAAACATAAGACTGGGAGCCATCAAAATCGTCAAGAAGAAAGCAAACAAAAACGTCTTTGACCTTGGCCGAGGCAACTTCTTACTCAATATACTCCCGGAGGCAAAGGAAACATAAACAAAAATGAATTATTGGAACCTCATCAAAATAAGAATTTCTGCACGGTGAAGGAAACAATTAGCAAAATTAAAATGCAACCAGCGGAATGGGAGAAGATATCTGCAAATGACATACCAGATAAAAGGTCAGTATCCAAAATCTATAAAGAACTTATCAAACTCAACATACAAATAACAAATAATCCAGTGAAGAAACGGGGAAAATACATGAATAGACACTTCTCCAAAGAAGACATTCAGATGGCTAACCGACACATGAAAAAATGCTCAACATCACTCATCATCAGGGAAATGCAAATCAAAAACACAATGAGACACCACCTCACACCAAGCAGAATGGCTAACGTTAACAACTGAGGCAACAACAGATGTTGGCAAGGATTCAAAGAAAGAGGATCTCTTTTGCACTGCTGGTGGGAGTGCAGACTGGTGCATCCACTCTGGAAAACAGTATGGAGGTTCCTCAAAAAATTAAAAATAAAACTACTGTACGGTTAAAAATTGCACTACTAGGTATTTATCCAAGAGATACAGGTATGCTGTTTCAAGGGGCATATGCACCCCAATGTTTATAGCAGCATTGCTGACAATAGTCAAAGTATGGAAAGAGCTGATATGTCTATCAACAGATGAATGGATAAAGAAGATGTGGTATATATATATATATATATATATACAATGGCATATTATTTAGCTATCAAAAAGAATGAAATCTGTCTAGTTTCAACTACGTGGATAGAAAGAACTAGAGGGTATCATGCTAAGTGAAATTAGTCAGAGAAAGACAAATATCATATGACTTCACTCATGTAAGGACTTTAAGATACAAAACAGATGAACATAAGGGAAGGGAAACAAAAATAATATAAAAGTAGGGAGGGGGACAAAACATAAAAGGCTCTTAAATATGGAGAACAAACAGAGGATTACTGGAGGGACTGTGGGGTGGGGAGAATGAGCTAAATGGCAAGGGACATTAAGGAATCTACTCCTGAAATCATTGCTGCACTATATGCTAACTAACTTGGATGTAAATTTTAAAAGATTAAATTAAAAAAATAAACACTAAAAAAAAGAATTTCCATAAAGCTTCTGTATCAATACAACATATTGGCCAAAGAAAAGACACACTACTTAATTAGCACATTAGACAGTCCAGAATTAAGCCCACACTAATATAATCAAGCATTTTTAAAAGATGCAAAGTCCTTTGAAGAATCATCTTTTTTTACAGTGATTCCAGAACAAGCATATGTGCATGTTTGGAAAAAAAAAAAGAAGTTAACTTAGGCACAGATCTTCTACTGTAAACAGAGAATAACTCAAAATGGATCATAGTTGCTAAGAAGTACTCAACACAAGAAAAAAGAATTGTAGTTATGTGAGTTGATAGATATTAATTAAATGTGGATAATCATCTTACAGTACATACATATATTAAATCATTGTGTTTACACCTAAAACTAATACAATGTTATTTGTCAATTACATATCAGGAAAAAATGGATCCTAAGCCAAAATGTAAACCAAAAACTTTTTAACAGAGGCATAGAGAGGTTCCTTCATAATGTTGAGTTAGATTGAGATTTCTACCCCAAAAAAAAAACTAAAAATAAAGGAAATATTGAAATAGGACATTCAAAATTATAATTTCTACTTATCAAAAGCCATGATAAAAAATTAAGAGAGAAGCCACAGAATGGGAAATAATACATGCAATCCCTTTACCTAACAAAGAAGTTGTGTCAGGAATGAATAAACAAAACTCTTACAGTGGCTCAGTCAGTTAAGCTATCTGACTCTTGATTTCAGGGCAGGTCATGATCTCACAGTTTGTGAGTTTGAGCCCCACATCAGGCTTTGCATTTAACAGAGTAGAATCTTGGGATTTTCCCTCTTCTGTCTCTGACTCTCCCATACACATGCTCTCTCTCTCTCTCAAAATAAATAACATTAAGGAGGAACAAAAGATCTGTATGCTGAAAACTATAGAAAACGTATGAAAGAAATTGAAGAAGACACAAAGAAAGGGAAAAACTTTCCATGCTCATGGATTGAAAGAATAAATACTGTTAAAATGTCAATACTAACCAAAGCAAACTGCACATTCAATGTAATCCCAGTCAAAATTGCACCAGCATTTTTCTTAAAGCTAGAAAAAAAAATCCTAAAATTTGGATGGAACCACAAAAGATCTGAAAGCCAATATACTATTGTAGAAGAAAATCTAAATGGGGGGCATCACAATCCCAGACTTTAGCCTTTACTACAAAGCTGTAATCATCAAGACACTATGGTATTGGCACAAAAACAGACACATAGAATGAGATAGAATAGAGAATCCAGAATTAGACCCACAAATGTATGGCCAACTCATCTTTGACAAACCAGGAGAGTGTCTCCAGTGGGAAAAAGATAGTCTAACAGATGGTGCTGGAGAACTGGACAGCAACATGCAGAAGAATGAAACTAGACCACTTTCTCACACCATACACAAAAATAACTTCAAATGGATGAAGGACCTGAATGTGAGACAGGAAACCATCAAAACGCCAGAGGAGAAAGCAGGAAACAATCTCTTTGACTTCAGCCTCAGCAATTTCTTGTTCAACACATGTCCAAAGACAAGGGAATCAAGAACAAAAATGAACTGTTGGGACCTCATCAAGATAAAAAGCTTCTGCACTACAAGGGAAACAATCAACAAAACTAAAATGCAACCAACGGAATGGGATAAGATAGTTGCAAATGACATATTGAATAAAGGCCTAGTATCCAAAATATATAAGGAACTCACAAAACTCCACAACCAAAAACTAAATAATCCAGTGAATAAATGGGCAGAAGACATGAATAGAAACTTTTCCAAAGAAGACATCCATATAGCTAACAGATACTCAATGTCACTCATCATCAGGGAAATATAAATATAAACCACACTGAGATACCACCTCATACCCGTCAGAGTGGCTAAAATGAACAAATCAGGAGACTATACATGCTGGCGGATGTGGGAAAACAGGCACCCTCCTGCACTGTTGGTGGGAATGCAAACTGGTGCAGCCCCTCTGGAAAACAGTGTGGAGGTTCCTCAAAAAATTAACAATAGAACCCCCCTATGACTCAGCAATAGCACTGCTAGGAATTTACCCAAGGAATACAGGAGTGCTGATGCACAGGGTACATGTACCCCAATGTTCATAGCAGCACTTTCAACAATAGCCAAAGTATGGAAAGAGCCTAAATGTCTATCAACTGATGAATGAGTAAAGATGTGATTTATATATACAATGGGATGCTGCTTGGCAATGAGAAGGAATGAAAGCATGCCATTTGCAGCAACGTGGACAGAACTGGAGGATATTAGGCTAAGTGAAATGAGTCAGTCAGAGAAAGACAGATACCATATATTTTCACTCATATGTGGATTTTGTGAAACAGAAGACAATGGAGAAGGGGAAGGGGAAGAAAAAGTTACAGAGAGGGAGGGAGGCAAACCGTAAGAGATTCTTAAATACTGAGGACAAACTGAGGGTGAATGAGGGGTGGGGGAGAGGGAAAAGTGGGTGATGGGCATTGAGGAGGGCACTTGTTGCAATGAGCACTGGGTGTAGTATGGAAACCAATTTGGCAATAAATTATATTTAAAAAAGAAAAAATTTCCACAACTCAATAGGAAATACAAAACCAAATAACAAAAATATGAGCAAAATGTTTATAGAGAGATGTATATATATACATATACATATATATATATCCACATGCATGTCTATGTATAGATATGCATGTGTAGAGAGAGAGAGAGATCTCACAAGGGAAGACCTATAAAAAGCCACAAAAGATAAGAAAAAGTGTTTAAAATCATTATTTATTAAGAGAATGCAAATTGAAGCCACAATGATATGCACTATACACCCACCAGAATGTCTAAAATTCAAAAGGCTGGCAATAAGAAATAATGAAAAGCATGGTAGATAAATTGAAATGCTTATTCAATGCATTGGAGAAGATAAAATGGCACCATTATTTTGAATAATAGTTTGGAAAATAGCTTCTTATAAAGTTAGGTATAGTATTATTATAACACTCAGCAACTCCACACTTAGGTATTGACTACAGAGAAATTAAAACATATTTCCAAAAGAGACTTGCATTTAATGATGCTTATATAAGCTTTACTTGATGCCAAAAACTCAAAGCAACTTAAGTGGTCATGAACAGGTAACTCAGTAAATAAACTGAGATATCTGAGATATAACTGTATACTATTCAGTAATAAATAACAACAAAAACCCCACTGATTAATGTAACAATGTGGATGGATCTCAAAAACATTATACTGAGGAAAATAATGCTTTCATAAAATAATACATAATGCATAATTCTATTTACATGAAACTCTAGGGAAAAAGTACAATTCAATTACAGTAACAAAAAGCAGATGGTGATTACCTGATATAGGTGTTGAGAATGATGATCTTTTGCAAAGAGACATACGAGTGCACTCTTGGGATGATATGCAAAATTTTTATTCATGATGGTGCTCCCACAGGGGTATATATTTGTCAAAAGTCACTGAACCCAACACAAATATCTATTTTTTTTTCATTTTATGCTAAATATGCTCAATTAAAATGACTAAATGGCTGCAGGAGTTTGGACTACAGAACAGAATGCAAATATTATGAGACTCCTTAAAATCCCAATTATATAATAAAATCAATAAAATGCAAGAGGTTTGGTTAAAAATGTATAGTTTCTTATTTCCTCTGTAATAACATGAAGTTAATTTACACGAACAATAAAATATGAAATGTATGCCCCAAATCACTTTAGTCTCTTAAAGTTATTTATAACCACTTTACCCCTCCCTTCCACCTTCCAAATACCTTTTAAAAAACCTTGTTATTTTGTAAAGAAACAATCATACATAATTTCACATAATTTTATTACATTCCCATTTTTCTTCACTGTTTCAAGTGAAATTAACTTTAATAAGTTTATTAGAAAATAAGGCATAGTATACCTCTATTTTTCTAATTGTCACTATCCATATACTTGTCCATATATTGACCTACCAAAATCTTATAACATATCCATCCATCCAAGTATCCATCCATTCATCCATCCACCTATATGCCTATATGCTTATACTGATGACCAGTGTATTAACTGATTGACAACAGTTGCAGTTTTCTGCTAGTCAGCAGAAATGAGAAAGATAAAATTTATTGTACTACCCTCTTGATTTCATACAGGGTCTTAAATGTGATTTAGATTCTACCAATCAGTTGTAGTTACACTAAATTCTAGACCTTGATTTAGAATAAATCATGTGAAAGGAAAAGCAACTGCGCAAGATTTTGATTTGGAACTATGTTATGCGGGAGAGAGGTAGGCTTCAGAGTCATTTTTTTACTGATACCCATCTGGTCATAAGAGTTTTGGTTATGATTATGTTGGAAGTATCTGTAGTAGTGGCTCCTGATTTATTTTCATCTTGCTGCTGGCAAATACAGAAGATCCATTGGCCACTCAATTTTACTTTGTGCCTGGATATTTAGAGTTTTTTCTTCAGCCCTTGAAAATATTCCTTTTTAAAAAATTTTTAATGTTTATTTTTGAGAGAGAGAGAGACAGAGAGAGAGGGAGGCACAGAATTCAATGCAGGCTCAGGCTCTGAGCTGTTAGCACAGAGTCCAATGTGGGCTCCAACTCCCAAGCCAAGCCATGTGATCATGACTTGAGCCAAAGTCAAATGCTTAACTGATTGAGCCTCCCAGGTGCCCATTTTCAAAGATTCTTAATAAATTATTTTTTGCCTAAATGCTCTGAAGTGGACTTTGTTTCCACTGTGATGAAGTTGTCATATTTCAATGCTGGGTATTTCTAAATGGTGGCATTTGAAGTAATTTGTTGCTTTTCTCTTCATATTCTTTATGTCATGTCTTTATTTTTCCTTTTAAGGAACAGAAGTCCATATCATATATTCAAGTAAGTGATCATTTAGAAATAATGAGTAGGACACTAAGTAAATGTTCCATTTCCAATCATCTGCTCTACTATTATATATACTTATTTGACATATTGCATATATGTTTATCTATGTATATGCATAGACGTATGCAAATGTATACATGCATGCATTCATGTATATACCCACATTTATATATGAATTTCTTCTTTATTAAAATGAACTCTGGAGGTCAAGGGAATTTACCATCATCATCTATTTGTTTCCCTTACCCTGAAACATGGCCTGGAATATAATAAGCATTTAATATATTATTAATAAAACAGAAATAATTACACAGTGATTTTAGGAGACTCAAAAATCCCTGTTATCAAATTTTCTTTTTTGCAAAATCATTCTAAAAATCAGGAAAACTTAACTCTATAAAAATGTGTAAAAAACAATATAAATTATCATGATGTCTTCAAGTTTTTTTATTTTTTTTATTTTTAATGTTTATTTATCTGAGAGTGAGAGAGGGTGTGCGCATATGCGAGCAGGGGAGGGGCAGAGAGAGAGGGAGGCCTAGAATCCAAAGCAAGCTCCAGGCTCTGAGCTGTCAGCACAGAGCCCAAATGTGGGGCTTGAACTCATGAACTGCGAGGCCATGACCTGAGCTGAAGTCTGGTGCTCACCGACTGGGCCACCCAGGCACGCCATGTGTCTTCAAGTTTAAAACCAAGGGGTAAAATAGTCTATTTCCAGGGTCAAACATGCAAAGAAGTAAGGTCAGTACCAAATGTATGAAGACAAACCCTCCAATAATAATCCCAGTTTTAATAACTTCCATCATTTGCAATCCCCATTTTGTTAACTAAAAACTACTCACTAAGCCCATCATAGATGTTAATTTGATTCCAACTTGAATAAAAGTTCAAAATTTCACAGAATCTAGGTATCACAATATTATTTCAAATGAGCTAACACTCTGTAAAATGTCATCAAAAAATAATCGCATGGTGTTGATAATTGGCCATTTCACAGTGACACATAATGGAATCCTTATCCATATAACCAATGGAAGTCATCCCATGTTAGCACAGATTCCCTTCAGGACATGAAGACAAACAGTCGCTATTCTTGGTGCTTTTCCAGGTCAGCAACATCATTTCCTTATTTACTTTCTCAGACACAGATGTTGGAGCACCTTAATAAATTTCTCAATTGCCATTAATTTATAGAAGAGATCCCCTTTTTTTTGTTTATTCTGTTTGATTTTACTATAGCTCTTATTATACTTTGTGACAATTGTCTGTTTAGAAATTTAGAATTTTGCCTTCTATAGTAGAAACATAATTCTTGGGGAACTAAAAACAATAACATATTTTTTAACGTATATTAGATTCAAGCATAATTCTCAAAGCATATTTATGAATTAAGAACAGAACAAGAAAATCCCAGCAACAAACCAGTTAGAAATGATCCAAAATGGTCAAAATGCACAATAAAAGGTTTATTCGAATTAGCTTTTTGGCATGATTCCTAAGTGTTAGAATGTGCATCGTTAGAATCGATAATGCAATTTACACCACCTGCCACATCTTCAAATTCTATCAGATTACTGTGACCCTTATGTGACTGTTGACATTCATTTCAGTGCTTATTTACTTAAGACCACTTCTGTTATGGACATCCTAGTGTATTTACTGATAATCAACATTTTAAAATAAACTGTTTAATTGAAATATAACACACAGAAAAATGCACATGTCATCATAAGTGTAGAGATGTATACTTCATCAGAAGGTAAACACACACAGGGTACCCCCATCTAGAACATGACCTCCTTGCCAAAGTTCCCCTTATTTTTTCCACCAGTCTCTATACCTCACTATTTTCCTGGTGTTAGGCACCATCCTCACTTTTAACACTCTAGACTAATACTGTCTATTTAATTCTATAGAAATGAAATCCTATAACATGTAACTGGCTTCTGACTTCTTTCACTCAAAATTATGTTGCAGTAGTTAGCATATGAGTTAGCATAAAGCATTTATTTTCAATATTCTATAAAACTCAAGTTATCAACAGTCATACATTCCTTATTCATTCTACTACGGATGGATATTCCATTAGTTGCTAGTTTTTTTGAATGAAATAAATAGCATTGCTATGAGCATCCTTGCCACGTCTTAATTCCTTTCCACTTTTGTTTTGTCTTTTTCTCATTCTTAATCTAATTCTTAATGGGCAGATATCCTCATCTAAATTCATTCTAATTTGTTTATATTTTTGGATACCTGTTTAAGAAACATTTCCCTATTTTACAATCAAGAAGATATTAAATTTTAAAAGCTTCATTGTTTTACCTTTCATATTTGGATTTAAATTCACCTGGAGATGTTTTTTGGGTTTTTTTTGTTTTGTTTTTTGTTTTTTGTTTTGTTTTTTTGAGTTGGTTTTTACATGTGCTATGCAATACAGTCAAGTTTCTTTTTCTTTTTTCTTTCAATACAGACCTCAAATTGACTCAAAGCTATTAATTAAACAGCTCCTGCTTTCCCCAGTGCTTCTTTACTAAATGTGTGAGTTCTGTTTCCAGACAGTTCAATGCCAATGGTTTAATTTTTTTTAATACTTGGTTTAATTCCACACTTCTCACAGTGTAGCTTTGTAATAAACTGATAGCATTTATTTTTCAACTTGATTATGCTTTTTTTAGATTAAGTTGATTATTCTTCAACTTGGCCTACCTACATAATTTTTAAAAATGCATTGATGTAAAATTCATATAGTGTAAGATAATCGGTTTGGTGTAAACCATTCAGTGAAATTAGTGCCATGGCAAAGTTGCGCAATGACATTTTTATAACTTCAAAAGAAATACTGTGTGCATGAAGCAGTTGCTTCCCATTCTTCCCTCACCTAGTCCTCTGAAATCACCGATCTGTGTTCGACCTTTATTGATTTACCTACTCTGCATATTTTATAGAAATGTGTAGTCCTTATCAAAATTCTAATGGCCATTTGGAACAACAGAAAAGCTGATCCTCAAATATGTATGAGGTTTGAAGAAGTTCTATTAGCCAAAACAATACTGACAAAGAAGAAAACAGGAATAAATATTTATGACCTTGGATTTGGTAATGGACTTTTAAATAGGATGTCAAAAACATGGGCAACAAAAGGAAAATTTAATAAAAAAAACTTTTATTTATCTATGATCTTAGCAAGAAAGTAAAAAAAGCCTACCAAATGGGAGAAAATACTTTTCAATGTTAAATATATGAGGTTTAATATCTAAAACATATTAAAAAATTCCCAAAATTCAGCAGGGTAAAGAAAACCAAACCAATTAAAAAGGGTCAGAGAATTTGAATAGACATTTCTACAAAAAACATATTCAAATCTCCACACCACTGGGGCATCTGGGTGACTTCGTCGCTTGACTTCAGCTCAGGTCATGATCTCCAGAAGGTCAGTGAGCTTGAGCCCCACGTAAGGTTCTGTGCTGACAGCTCAGGACCTGGAACCTGCTTTGGATTCTATATCTCCCTCTCATTCTGCCCCTCCCCTATTCATGCTATGTCTCCTTCTCAAAAATAAGTAAATATTAAAAAAAAATTTTAAATGGACACACCACTTAACAACTAGGATGGCTAATAATTTACTGAGAGAAGGAGAGAAGAGGACCCTTGTATATTACTGGAAGGAATCAGCTGCTGGGGAAAACAGTTTGGTGATTCCTCAAAGAGCTAAGCATATAATTACCATATGACCCACCTATTCCACTTCTAGATCTATGTCCAAGTGAAGGAAAAGCCAGTATTCAAAGAAATACAAGCACATGAATGTTCATATAGGTATTAATTGTGATAGATAAAAGTGGAAACACTCCGAATGCCTGTTAACTGATAAATAGATAAACAAAACATATATACATGAATAGAATACATATATATTTATAAATATTTAGAATTATAGATAGATAGATAGATAGATAGATAGATAATGGAATATTATTCAACTATGAAAAGGAACAAGTCCTGATGCATGCTACTACCTAGATAAACTTCAAAAATGTTACACTGAGAGAAGCCAGACACAAAAGATTATACATTTCACATAAATTTTAACCCTACTTTCCCAAATACTATTTAAATATATGTTAATATGTATCTATATACTAAATTACTAGCTTGATTTTTTTACTACTATTTTTCTACTACTGAGCTCTTCAATACATAAACATTGAACCTATTAGGTCTTTAACATCATTCACTTTTGTCATGTTGTTCTGTGTGTAGAAAGTTAGAATATCTGTCTTTAGATCTACTTTCAGCATAAACTTGTTGATATTATAGTAAAGGATAACTTCTTTTTTCATTTTTTGTTGCCCATATATAAACAGTGAAAACTTTTATATTAACCTTTTCTCAGTGATCTTGCTACATTAACTTGCTAATTTCAATATATTACCTGCATATTACTTTACCTTTTATGTATGAACCCATAATACATAGGGTGAACAGTTATAGTTATTTTTTAAAAGAAAAATATTAACTAAATGTTTAAAAATATCATTGACAAATTGTTTCTAAATATACCAAGCGAGGATTGTGATTAATGACGATGAGAAAAAGGTCAATACAAACATCAGCACATTTCAAATATAAGAAAAGTATAAATACATAGTGAACAAAATGCCATTTGCATTGAATCATGTGCAAGTATTCCTACTGCTGGCATCTAAGAGACACCACTACTGGAGGGACAATTGTTTAAACTAGGAAAGAAATCTTCAAAATAAAGAAAGGAACTTTGAGTATAATCAGATTACCGTGAGAGTGAAGTTGATTACATCTTGCTACTATGTGCTATCTGGTGAATGTAGAGAGGCCTCTTGTGTCACTTAAAACAACTTAAAACTTTATCTATCTATCTACCTATCTACCTATCTATATCTAATATATATCTAATATTTATCTGTCTAATCTCTCATGCATCAATCTATCTATAATCTACCTAATCTATCATCTATCTCTCTACATATCTATTATATTTGTTTTTAATGTTTTTTTATTTATTTCTAGGAGAGAGAGAGACAGCGTGAGCAGGGGAGGGTCAGAGAGAGAGAGGGAGTCACAGACTGAAACAGGCTCCAGGCTCTGAGCTGGCAGTCAGCACAGAGCCCGACGCGGGGCTCGAACCCACGAACCGCGAGATCATGACCTAAGCGAAAGTCGGACGCCCAACCGACTAAGCCACCCAGGCGCCCCTCTACATATCTATTATATAATCCATCCATCATTTATTATCTATTCAATCTAATCTATCTATCTATTATCTATCAGCTATCTATCTCATCTATCTAATCTGTTAGATCTATTATCTATCGTCTACCTATTATCTGTCTAAACTGTCTAATCTGTCTAATCTACTTATTATCTATTATCTATCAGCTATTTTCTATCTAATCTAATTGAATCTAATTTATTATGTATCTAATCTGTCTATCATCTATAGAAAATCTGAATACCAAAATTAAGCCTCCTGATCTGGTCAACTAAAGGTTTTGATTTGTTGTTTGTCTCCAGAAGCTTATTTATTTTTTTGAAAACTAAATGGCTCCATGATATAAATTAAGGTAAAAATTTGTTCTAACCTTGCTTTTGTAACCAATTTCAATGATAGCATCACAACAGATCAGCCTCACTTAAAATTTTAGAAGATTCAGAAGAATTTTTATGAATGTTTTATGTCTTTGCCCCTCTCCTCATATCCACTGCTGTCCTTGACAAGTGAGTTGAGCCCATATATACTATATCTAAATATTTTGGGGGAAAAAAAAGTGATTTATTACAAGATAGAGATAAGCTTATTTTTTAGAAAGCCAGATAGTGCTGATAAGTTGAGATTGATATACCCAAAGTGGAAATGCCCCATAGACTGAATTACCCTCTGAAACCCTCACTGACATGGCCCATCCTCATCTGAATTGGTAGAGGTAGTTACAGCCTCCTTGGTACTGCCCCCAACACTTTGTACATACTTGTATTTACAAGCGAACCACGTCATAAATCTGTCTACCTGTTTGTCTTCAGCAGTGACCTTGAGCAGCAGCAGGGAGACAATTGTCTTCTGTATTAGTACCCCAGCATCTTTCTATAGCAGAACTCAACAACTCTTTGTTCCATTAAATGGGACAGAACAGAGACAAATTCTTTCAGTGGAGTGGACAAATTTTAAATTGTGGGAAGGAAAGGAATATTCTGCTGATGTGACCTCCTGAGGCAGGAAAGCATCTGAGGATAACTGCAGGTCATGCCACCTCTACTTGCTGAGATACATAATTTATACAATCAAAAGAAGAAACTTAGTTATATCCTCAGAGGGATAAAGAGTCTACATATTTTATGAATATAATTTAGATGTGAATGCATTTTTGTAAAAGAGCTTCTCACCTCAAATGTATGAAATATAAACTCAGCAGTAATTCTTGATTTTATGAATTAAGTCCATACAGGTGGCAACAACACAGCCTTGTCTGTTAGAATGCTTTTAGGTACAGTTGATACAAAATGAGACTCGCTCCCAAGTCGGAGCTGAAGTCCACAGGTAATATATAGAGAAGGCCTCATTGATTCAGAGAGGGTCCTCAGGACAGGGTATCACACACCCTCTCTCTCAATGTTTGGTTTGTTTGTTTCTCCTGCATGGTCAGGTCTGGAACAAGAAATTCTTCCCGTTAATTCCAATTTGGCACTGACAATTTCAGTCTTGCTCAATAGCCCTACGGGAAGAGAAGGATTCTCCCAGACAAACATCCTCCTATTGGATCTTACTGCTTCCAGCTGTACACAGATCCTCTGACCTATGAGCCGTGGCCAGAGGGATGGGGCATTTTGGCTAGCCCTGGTCACATGAAAATCTCTGGGACTGATCTGGAAGTCACAGAGATCAACAGTACATTCTTTGAAAAATTAGCAATCTGTTACTAGAAATATGGACAATCGATGCTTGGAAAGTAAAATCAACCAATAATCCTACACTAGAATGTTGCCATTGCTAAAATGTATCTACTTTTCTTCTTTTTTTAATGTTTATTTATTTATTTTGAAAGAGAGAGAGAAAGAGCGCATGGGAAGGAAGAGAGAGTGGGAGAGGGACAGAGAGAGGAGAGAGAGAATCCCATGCAGACTCCATGCATGGGCTCGAACCCACAAACCATGAGATAACAATCCGACCTGAAATCAAGAGTCAGACGCTTGACCAACTGAACCACCTAGATTCCCCTGAGGTCTCCATTCTTTAATGAAGATTTTAGCTTGTCAAAAATAATACATTATAATTCATTCTCCTTCTTCAGTACCTCATGAAACATAACTCGTTATATAAATTAACACGGAGAGGGAACTTTTATATTTGAATATATTTGCACATATCCTTCCCTCTGTAGAGAATACCTCCTGTATCACTGTTTTTAGAAATCATGATTTCCAACCGCCTCCTCTGAAGCCTCCTTTGACTTTCCAGGCTGTGTTAAGTATCTTTTCATTGTATTGTTATCATCCTTAAGCAGATAAGCCTCAACTCTAGCACCTAATCTAGAACACCTAAAATAACCCTTTTCTGTTTATTCTACTAGACTATATATCCTTTGACTGCCCAAACTGAGTTTTTTTCCCCTATACTCCTAATCCTAAAACATATAGCAGGTGCAAAGCATTCCCTTCTCATCTATAGATTAAGGATAATGATATTTACTTTAAAAAAGAATTTTGAGAAAATTAAGACTATACAAGCTAATCTAATATGCTTGTCTTCCTCCCAATCTTTTAAAGTATAATCCCTACTGCCTGACATTACACTGTATCATTTTAACTCATTCCAGGTCTGCAGAAATAGAGAGATGAGAAGACACTAGGCATTATATCTGATCACTTACTACCAGGCTCCAGAGCTATTCTAAAATGTCTAGACCATGCAACTTCTCTTAAAGTTCATAATGGAATTGTTAAAGAAGCATCATTACCCACACTTAAGATGTTTACTTACCCAGAGAGTTTTGAATTGCAGCTTCCTCCTTATGAGTTGTGTGAATACATGTAAGTTATTTAAAGTCTCTAAGTCTTGCATCCCATCTCTGTGAGATAGATCTTAGAATAGTACCTAGTCAACGGGTTACTCCAGAGATTGCAAGAATTCCTATAAAGTGCTTAACACAGTGGGTGTTGCCACTGAATCCTCAATAAATTTCACAATTTTTATGAAGAGGTGAATGAAGTGATCCTCCCAGGACACAACTAGTAAATGACAGAATTAATATGCAAAACCTAGCACTTCTGATTGTAAACCTGTGCTGCTGATTGGTAAGCTATAGTTTTTTTTCCCTTATTTACGATGCAGAAACTAGAGCAAGAGTTATACCTGAATTTTATGCACAAATAGAACCTCGTGGTATATAACGTGTTGAATAACCTCTAGTTAACACCAAACACCGTAATTATCAGTAAATTCCTTTCCAGGTACAAGTTGACAATTAACTGGAAATAAAAACAAAAAAACAAACAACAAACAAACAACAACCAATAAATAGAATAGTTGCTTAGGTAACCAGTGAAAAAAATATACATAATATATATAAAATTCTGAGGACTTAAGCATGAGGAAAAGTGAAGCGATAGGAGAGAAGCTTTGTTTAATAGGATTGTTTTCGTTACTTATAATTGTGTCCATGACCGGCCTTAGAATTCTGGGATTTGCATACTCGTTAGGAAATATCCTAACATCCTGTCTGGTATAAACATATCTGAACATCTAGATGTCACCTCATTTACTACCGGAATATGCATAAAACCTTTCATTAAGAATTCCACTGCCACTTGCCAAAGACCTTGCATTCCTCACACTTATTTTCTCTCTGATGTGGGTTAAAGTCTCTTATAGCCATGGTACTGAAATGTCTGGAAGCTCTGGCCCCTCCCTTGCTGTGTAGAAGCAGTGCTAAATGATGGCCTTTACCAGTTGTTTTTCATCTCCGTTACCAAGTGTAACATAAGATGCATACAAGGCAGCAGAGGATATTGAAAATATAATCAGCCTTCTCTTGCCCTGGGCCTCCCACAGAAGCGGAGCACAGCAACCCTGCCCTGGGGACACACAAATACAACTCAAGGAAAGGCTTAAACATAGTTTTATTTATGTGAAGTTATTACAGCTCATTTCATTTGCTACTGAAGCATCATCCATTTCATATCTTCCTCACTTCTTGTTGCTCAGAGTACAAATTAATTCCCTGTGGATAAGGGCTGATGTTATTTAATACTGAGCACCTATTAATAAATCACATTAGGATACATAATTAATTATCTAACCCATGGGGGGGTAATAAAATCATCTACTTTTAAATGTCCATTGGGGAAATATGAATATAATCCAACCTCATTTTTAATGGCTCTCAGCATTAGCTGCAATCATTTAAAAGTTCTGATCTTTTTTCCTATATCATACAAGTGAAAGGTTTTTTTAATCTTAATATTTTATGAACATAAGATTTAGGGATTTAGCTGAGTTATCAAAAATTTAAAAAAGGAAGATTTGACTAAGTTGGGAAGTTCGAATGAGAAGAGAGGCATGCCTCAGAGATATTATGGACTTGGATCCAACCATTGTGATAAAGCAGATATTACAATGAAGTGGGTCAAATGAATTTCTTGGTTTCCTAGTGCATATAAAAGTTATGTTTACAGTATACTGTAGTCCATTATGTGTGCAATAGCTTTATGTCTACAAAAACAATTACATACCTTAATTAAAAAATACTTTATTGCTAAAAAATTCTAACCATCTTCTAAGCTTTCAATGAGCTGTAATCATTGATCACAGATTACCACAGCGACTATAGTAATAATGCAAAGGTTTGAAATATTGCAAAAATTACCAAAACGAGACTCAGAAATGTGAAGTGAGAAAATGCGGTTGGAAAAATGACACTAATGGACTTGCTCAATGCCAAGTTGCCACAAACCTTCAATTTGTAAAAAAACGCATCTGCGTAACAGAATAAAGAAAAACATAATAAAAGGAGATATGCCTTATCTCGATTGTATTTTCATTGTTGTCACCTATGGTTGTTAAATAGTTTCTCTTCATTGGATGCCAGGTTTACCTAATTAAGTAGGAGTGAAATGAATGAGCTATCCCACTTTCAATCATGTGCAAAGCTCTTGTGTATTGTAATCAACACAGTAATCCTTTGCATTGTCCAGAAATGTCCACGGGTGGAACGCAATTCTGCAAATAAACTAGAAACACTCATTTGCGGTCTTACTGCCTCTTTCAATCCTTAAATTTGGCTCATCCTGCTTTCTTCTATCCCTTCTTCTACCCAATCCTGTGAATTTCATTGTGAACCTCTGCACTGTCACATGCTGAAAGAGCCTCACGCTGGACAAGACTTCCTGCAGAAATTAAACACTGACACATGCTGAGTCACTGGAAGCTGCTGGGTATCCTTCCAGGTGTAATCAGCAGAACTAAAAAGAATGAAAGGTTAAAAAAAGGAATAGACAAAAATGAGTTTTGAGATACAATGGGCAGAAAACAAAAACAATCGAATTAACTTCTTGCCGCATATCATGTGTTAGAGCATCATTAATCTTCCCCAACTGTGGCAAAGTCAAGAGTATTACCTCATTTCTCAGGGAGGAGGAGAAATGAAACAAACCCTCTTTAAGATGATGATGTACCTAGACTTGGGCTAACCTAATTCACCTTTGGTGGTACAAGAACTGAATACATATCTTCCTCTGGTTACAATGGGGTTACATCCCAATAAGTTCATCATAAACTAAAAATGCTTTTAATAGAAAAGGGATTCACTACACCTACCCTCCCAAACATCACTGCTTAGCCTAAACTACCTTAAATATGCTCAGAACAATGATGCTAGCTTGCAGTTGGGCAAAAATCATCTAACATGAAGCCTATTTTATAGTAAAACGTTGAATATCTCATGTAATTTATTGAATACTGTACTGAATGTGAGAAACAATATGGTTGTATCCATACAGAATGGTTGTGTAAGTGTACCCCCTGCTTATTCTCATGATCGCGTAGCTGACTAGGAGCTGGGTTGCAATGCGAGTGCCCAGCATCCTAAGAGTATAACACTACATATCATTAGCCCAAGAAAAGATCACAGTTCGAAATCTGACATATGGTTTCTACCGAATGCACATTCCTTTCAGACCGTTGTAAAGTTGAAAACTCCTGAACTGAACCATTTTAAGTCGGGGATTTAAATTCTAACTATAAAACCCAATCTCCTTCCAATATGTCAGTCTCTTAATTGTTAAATTGTGTGAGTCAAAGAGCTGAAGAAAGCAAGAATATTCAGAGAAGGACAGCGTTATTGTACATGGAAGCAAAGAAAGGAAGGGAATAATTGAGACATGAATCTCAAAGCGTGGGTCAATTAGGTTAAATAGATATCTCCTAGCATATTATTTTAATTTATTATTTGTTTATTATTTGTTTATTTTACCATATTTAAGTTGTTGTTTTTTTCATGATTGCCCTGGTGGTTCCCATAAGCTTCTTAATTTATAAGAATCTTAGTTGAATTAATGACAACTCGATTTCAATGGTATATAGACATGTTACCGCTATAAAGCCCCTTCCCCTTTTTTTTGGTATCTATTGCTGTTATTTTATCCATAGACCATGTATGCCTATAACCAAAGAGTTACAATTATTATTTTATGAAGTTTTCTTTTAGGTCTTACAGGAAAACAAAAATTGCAAGCAGAAATACACTTAAACACGGTCCTTTTGACATGTTAGATGTATTTACTCATGTGGCTTCCATTACCAGTGTTCCTTATTATTTAATTGGTATTCACATCACTGTCTAGTCTCTCTTCATTTCACTCTGAGGGACTCCCTTTAGTATTTCTTCTAAGACAGGTTCACTGGGGACAGATTGTCTGAGGTTTTATCTAGGAAAATCTTAACTTATCCTTCATTTTTGAAGGATAATTTGGGACTTATAAAATTCTTGGTTGACAGTTTCCCTTCCAGCACTTCGAATATGTCTTTCTATAGCTTCCTTGATTCCATAGTTTCTGGTGACAAATTAACTGTTAATTGTGTCGAGGGTAACTTGTATATGGCAAGTCCCTTCTTTCTTGCTGCTTCTAAAATTCTCCAGTTTTTATTTTTGGACAGTGTTGTGCATGATGTGTCTAGGTAGGAATGTCTTTGAGTTTATGCTACTTAAAATGTTTACCTTCTTAGATGTATAGATTAATTATTTTCATCACATTTGTGAATATTTTGGCCATTCTTTCTTTACATTTTCTTTCTGCCCCTTCTTGTCTTTCTTCTTCTCAGGCTCCAATTATGTGTATTTGGTAAATCTGACGGATTCTAACATATACCTGAAACTCTGTTCCTTTTTTTTTTTTTTACGTTCTTCAGACTTTTTAATATTATTTGGCATATCTACAAGTTCACCGATTTTTTTCTTCCATTTGGTCATATCTGCTAATGAATATTGATTTAGTATTTTATTTTTCTTTGTTTTGTTTTGTTTTTAAGTAGGTTCCACACTCAACATGAGGCTTGAACTCATGATCCTGAGATGAAGAGTTGCATGCTCTACTTACTGAGCCAGCAAGGCACCCCAGTATTGCTTTTGTCAACTCCAGAATGTCTATCTCACGCTTTTAAAAATAATCTTTATATTTAACTTATATTCTGTTGTTGCTGAGTCATCATCTTTATATCACCTTTTAGTTATTTAGACAAGAGTTTCTTCTAGTTCCTTGGACATATATAATATAACTGATTTAAAAATTCTGTAATAATTCCAAGTCTAGCCTTCTTAGGGATAGTTTCTACTGATAGATTTTGTTTTTCTTTTTGTGATATACACTTTATAGTTTTATGGGGTTTTAATTTTCTGCATATCTCATTTCTTTAGAGTTTATTATTTTCGGAGAGAGAGAGAAGTAGGGGAGGGGCAGAGAGAGGGAAAGAAGGAAAGACTCCCAAGCAGGCTCTGCACTGTCAGCATGAAACTCAATGCAGGCTTAAACTCACAAACTGTGAGATCATGAACTGAGCCAAAACCAAGAGTCAAGAGTCAGATGCTTAAGCAACTGAGCCTACCAGACACCCTCAGATCTCTTTTTAAAAAGTGGTTTTAAAAATATTGTAAAGGAAATACAGAAATAAATCCTTCCCTTGCCCCAGGAGGTGTTGCTGCCACTGTGTATTGCTGATTTTTTTTTTTTGAATGTTTATTTCTGAGAGATAGATAGAGAAAGAGTGTGAGTCGGGGAGGAGCAGAGAGAGAGAGAGAGACACAGAATCTGAAACAGGCTCCAGGTTCTGAGCTGTCAGCACAGAGACTGACACAGAGCTCAAATCCACAAACTATCAGATTATGACCTGAGCTGAAGTTGGACACTTAACCAACTGAGTCACCCAGGTGCCCCACTGATGTTGTTATTGGTTTGCTCTGTGGAGGTTCTGAACTAATTCTGTACTCTGTGTATTCTCGATGGTAGGTGGCGATTGAAATTTTTGTTCAGTTAACTTCCTGGTCAGCTGCTCATAAGACACGAGGTGTCCCTAAACTCCTGGAAGCAGTGAGTCACCCCACCTTTGCTAAGGAGTTCTGTGTGCACATTGAAGTACACATTCAACAATGATCCAGGCTGTTTACCACACTGCTTGAACTTCTGAACCTTCACTTTTTTTTTTTCCATAAAAACTCAGCATCAGGTAAAGGTGAGAGCTTAGACCACCCTAGGCTGTTTCTTGGGCGTGCACATAGACTTACACATGTGTATGGTCTTCTAGATTATAAGGAATATGTCAGAAGTGTTCCAACCTCCCAGGACCAGCTCAATTTTTAAGCATTGTGGTTAGCTCGTTGTTTTTCTCAACTGTTATCCACTGCCTCAGGGATCTGTGAAGTGAAGAGCATTTAGAAAATAATTGCTGACAAACATCTTTCAGAGGAAGGCTTTTGTCATTGGGCAAGTTCCAAGTCAGGTCAAATAAAGACAACTTGAGAAGTGTGCTCTTTCAGTGAACCACCACATGGCCAAATAATGGCAATTCTCTGAGGCTATAAAAGAACTCGAATCCCATTTTGCCTGCTTTGGTTGGCTGCTGCTGGATTTTACTATGACTGCATTTGTTGGTTTGCAAGGTTACCTTGGAGCTGAAAGAGGGGGTGGGGAGACAGCAATTTAAAATGCCACAAAGCTTGCACTTCTTAGAGAGATTCAGTCATTTTTCATGAACAAACACTGCAAGCTTTGGTTGACTTCCTTAGTTGACATCAAGTAGGCTGCCATACTCACTCAAATGCTTCCATTCAGTGGTTTGTGGGCGCACTTACGTGCAAGGAATTGTGCATCCATGGCTATCCATCCATTTATCATCCATTTATTGGTACATCCATCTGCAACACGACAGCAGTGTGTTCTGACCAGACAGGCCCCAGCATTCACAGCACTGAGGGCTGGACTTCCAGACAGCTCATGATTCAGATCTTATTACTCAAACAGGAGCTTCTGAAGATAACATTCTTTTCTGAGGCAACAGAAGTGGGAGCCAGGGAAGTAATTAATGTTTGAGTCTCTAACCTCAATTGGACAGCGGTGGCCTAAAACTCAGCCTCTGAATGTTCTCAGATAAACAAACAAACAAACAAAAAAAAAAGGTGAATAAATTTCAGAATTCTGAAATGCTGACTGTGACCATTTTTTAAAGTTTTCTCATGCCTTTTATGAAGAAGAGGATTTTTTAGAGGTTTTATCCTGTCATTTTTACTTACGTTCCCTTAGGATTTAATTATGAAGAAGGGAGAAGAGAAAGCAATAAAGGTGAAGATATCAGGTTAGGTGTAAGCATAAAAGCAGGAATTAGGATACAATATGCTAATTAATGAAACAATTAGTTGGACAGAAGCAGTGGGGACTTGTGGGCTAATTAGGGAGAGTTGATTGCAGCAAGTGATTGAACGCCTTGTAGATCAGGTTGGGGAGGGGTGGGTCTGACAATGATATTGAGCCAGTAGGAAACTCTTGTTGGTTTAAAAGAATTGCCGTCAAGCAACCCCATCATGAAATCCCACCATGAATGTGAAATAACCTCTCACATTCAGTGAATTAAATCACTTCTAGCAAACAGATTTTCTGGCTAAATTAAAAATGAAATTCTGCCTATTGTTCCATTATTCACTCATTCCTTATAATCTAACATGATTGAGACCCATTTCATGCAGGACTGGCACTGTTGTACAGGTGCAACAGAAGCAATAGAAACAATGCACAATTATTTTCAAAAATTTGATTTTATTCATACCTAGTAGGTTTAGAAGAACTTCTTTTCCATCATCTTGAGGTTCTTCAGTTTCTGTCAGTTTTGGGAACAGCATTCACTGGAGAGTCTTGCACCGATATTAAATTTTGTTTTTCAGATCAACTCAAAACTCCTGCGTCCATACAGGTCTCATAACTTCACCTTAATATGGCAGTCCCAGATGTGCATTACTGCCAACTGCCAGGGAGGCAGAGAACCAAAGAGGTGCAGAGAATGTCCCACATAATTAGCACAAGCTCCTCATGACATGTGCATTGCGAGGCACTGAGCTTAGCTTGGCTATTGTTGTTAACTTTACCATAATGGCTACAGGGCTAGAGCAGCTCAGCTGGACCCTTCCTTCCAATTAAACCTTTGGGACATTTTCCTACAGGGAGACTTACTGGCAGCTTAAACACTCAACTCCGTTAATTACTATTGCTGATGAGTTAGTACCTGTTAAACAAATATATATCTATATATTTTTACCAATGTAGACCCCAATTCAAACCATAAACACACAAACTAACATTTTTATGTCAAAAAAAACTGTATAATATTTCCTTATGGAAAAAAAAGATGTATTTTTGAGGGAAAGAGGGCAAGATGGCAGAGAAGTAAAGAGCTCTGTACTTGCAATCACGCCCATACATCACACAGAAAAGATCTGAAGCCATTGGAAACCTTACAAAACCTGAGAGATTGGGAGAAAAAGGACGCAGAATCCACTATACGGTGCATAGAAAGACCGTACTTGCCAAATACCTGCACACCAGGTCCCCTTGCGCCAACTGGTCCTGGGGGGGCTGAGCACACAAACTGCTTCTTTGTGCTGGTTCCTGGAGG
>NW_024082600.1:0-143234 GCF_003009895.1 Hyaena hyaena | reverse complement strand
ATTTCACTTAGCTCTTCTTTTACATATGCTTTTCACATAAAGCATCTAATCTGTAATCTCGAGGTTTTGGGTTGTTTTCTTCTCTTTCATAATGAGACTTGCATACTTGGTTCTGAGGCATACTTTCCATTGCATTTTTTTTTTTCCCTCAGAACAACTGACTTTGACCTAAATGTATTTAAACTATTTAAAAACCGTTTCTTTTACAGAGATTTGTGAATGAACTTTGCTAAGTATGGATTCAGGAGGTGGAGGTCTTGGATTGCACACATCAGACTGTAGAATGGCCCATACCATGATTATGCAGGATTTTGGTAAAGCATTTTCTTTGTTGTATTTTTCTTTCTTTCTTTTTTTTTTTAATCAGTTTTTTAATATCAAAACTGTTGAGGAAGGGGAGAATTTATGAAAAGTTGTTCTTTTGCTAGGAAAGTATATTTGTAGGGCTCATTTTCCTAAAGAAAAGCTATGTGTCAGTAGTCTACTTAAAAATCATTCTTAAAATTTCGTGGGAAGGCTGAATTAAGGAAACTTGGAATATAGTAGTAATGTGGCATGGACAATGAAAAAATTCAGCTTACATAATTAACCACATAAGTTCTTGAATATAGGAAATATTAAATTAGTTTTCTAAAATACATTTTAAGTTGCTTTGTTAATAAAACTTTAGTCATTTCAAAGAAGTTAGATGCTTATATAGTAATTTCAGTCATTTCAAAGAAGTTAGATGCTTACATAGTGATATAAGAAAATCATGCATTAGGTGATTAATTATATTTTGATGCAATATCTTCAGAAAGTTGTTTCTAATAGCATTAGTTTTTCCTCTTTTTTTTAAAAAAGAAAAGATTCTATGCTTTTGTGGTCAAGTTTTTCAGTAGCCTCTTAACAGTGTTATTTTCATAAAGATGTTAAAACTCTATAACAGCCAACAGTGAATTTGGGAAGGGTCGATGTGAATTATAGAAGAGATTGAGGTATCTGAAATATTAGAGGCAGGGATAGGATGGTGGAGTGAGAGTAGAAAAAACAAATAGTAAATAGGGATAAACAAAAAACACAAGGTATTGTGGAATTGTCAAAGAGGATATTAGGGATGGAGGATTACAACTAGTGATACTTTTCTCAAATAAGAAAATGTTACTACTGTTTTCACATTAACGTGGTTGAATATGTTATTTTACCCCCTTGTTGTAAAGCCTACAGTGATAAGAATCAGAAGAACTGTATTCTAGTCTCGGTAGTCCTATTAACTATCCGTGTAAACTTGAGCAAATTACTTAATTTAGATTTGTGAGGGGATTGGACCAGATAACATTTAAGGTCCTCTCCAGTTCTATGATTTCATGACACTTCTGTCTGATGAATAAAGATCAAGATTGAATATGGTAGAAATCAAGATGACTATGTAGTTAATTGATGAAGTAGAAAGCAATCAGTGATTCATTCTGCTAAATGAATCAGAAGTCCATTGTATTGATTAGGAATTACTTAGAAGTGATTTGGGGTGAAAAAAGTACAAGAATGAATTTTACAAGAAGGACAAAGAATTCAAAAGTTAAGTTTTAACAGCAAATGTTGTGAATTCATTGCTTGGAGGTAGTTTTTAAAATACTGGACACTTGAACTTCAGTATGGTAAATAAGTTTTGGTTGAAACGTCGCCTTTAATTTTTTGCCTTTGAAAAATATGATATCTTATGTGGCGCCTGGGTGGCTGAGTCAGTTGTGTCCGACTTCAGCTCAAGTCATGATCACGTGGTCCATGAGTTTGAGCTCCGCGTCAGGCTCTGTGCTGACAGCTGGGAGCCCGGAGCCTGGAACCCGCTTCAGATTCTGTATCCTTCTCTCTCTGCCCCTCTTCCACTTGCACTCTGTCTCTCTCTCAAAAATAAACATTAAAAAATTAAAAATAAGATATCTTAGAAATGGAAAAACAAATACAGTATTTTCTCCATATGATACAAAATTTAACATCCCCTGTAGCATTTGGTGAATTGAATTGCCAGACGCCCTTCACTCCTGAAGTTGCCTGTTAGCAAGTAAAGCCTGATTCCTATCAAAAATTGAAAATAGCATCCATTTAGTGCTGGTGAATATTTCCTTGATGCTCCTCTTACCTTTTTTTTCCTTCTTCCTCTTCAGTGTTTTAAGGTTTAGTTAATCCCCTATTACATCTGATACTTTACTTCCTTTTAGTTGCTAGGGAAGTAGAATAAACATATTGAAATACATTATGTACATCCTTTTATCTTGTTTTTATTGAGATAAATATTCATATACCATACAATCCACCCATTTTAAAGAATACAATTCAGTGGTTTTATTATACTCACAGAGTTGTACAAACATCACCACTACCTAATTTTAGAACATTTTGTCCTTGGAAAAATAAAACCTAATACTCATTAGCAGTCACCCCCTACCCTGCTCCAGACCTAGGCAATCACTAATAGTTCTATGGATTTACCTATTGTAGACATTCCGTATTAATGGAATCATACCATATGTGGCCTTTTGTGTCTGGCTTCTTTCACTTAGTGTAGTTTTTCAAGTTTCATTGATGTTGTAGCCTGTATCAGTTTCTCTTTAAATTTCTGCCAACGTAGAAACTATGCCAATATATTTATTTACACACATTCCCACTCTTGGCAGCTGCTAATCTGTTGTCTATCTCTGTAGTTTATAATTTTGAGAATGTTACATTAATGATTCCATTTATACATTATATAGTATCATAACCTTTAGTAGTTGGCATTAATTTTCTGGAGATTCATTCAGGTGTTGAATGTATCAATAGTCTGTCCCTTTTTTTTTTTTTGCTGAGTAGTATTCCATGATAGAGATGTGCCAGATTTGGTTTTACCATTTATCTGCTGGAAGCACAATTGGGTTGCTTTCATTTTTTTTTGTTACTATGTGTCATAGCCACAATGACCTGTTATGGATTTTTATCTATAGTGTTTTTTTGTGTAGACACATATTTTAATATCTCTGGGGAAAATGCCCTAGAGTGTAAATGTTGGGTTGTATGGTAAATACATGGTCAGTTTTTTAAGAAACTGCCATATATTTTTCAGAGTGGTTACTACCATTTTACATTTCTGCCAGTAGCATATGAGAGATCATTTCTTTGTATCCTCACTAACCTGTGGTGTTATTGTTCATTTATGTTAGCTGTTCTAATGTAGTGATATCTCATTGTGGTTTTTATGTTTTACATGAAAATAAAGTGCATTATTTTTAAGTTCTTAATTTAGATTTTACTAACATTACTTTCACTTACCCCCACCCCAATTCGTGGATGGTGATGTTTTGTGTTTTTGTTTTTGTTTTGTTAATGTAAGCTCTACACAGAAGGTGGGACTTGAACTCACAACCCCAAGATCAAGAGTCACCTGCTTTGCCAACTGAGCCAGCCAGATGCCCCTGGTGATGGGTTTTATTGCAGTTAAATTGTCAGTGAATTTTTAAGATGATAGTTTGGCAAGGACGATTTCATATTTTGAAAATGTTTTATGTCATCTGACATAATTAAATATATTATAGTACTTTTAATTAATAAAATAACTTTACTTTTTTTGGATAATTGTTTGTATTATAGTGGCTGGAATGGCTGGTACTGCGCATATCGATGGAGACCATATTGTTGTTTCAGTTCCTGAGGCTGTACTAGTTTCTGATGTTGTCACAGATGATGGGATAACTCTTGATCATGGCCTTGCAGCTGAAGTTGTCCATGGACCTGATATCATCACTGAGACTGATGTAGTAACAGAAGGGGTAATTGTTCCTGAAGCTGTACTTGAAGCTGATGTTGCTATTGAAGAAGATTTAGAGGAAGATGATAGTGATCATATCTTAACTTCTGAGCTAATTACAGAAACCGTTAGAGTACCTGAGCAGGTTTTTGTGGCTGACCTTGTTACTGGTCCTGATGGACACTTGGAACATGTGGTCCAAGATTGTGTTTCAGGAGTTGACTCTCCCACAATGGTATCAGAGGAGGTTCTTGTAACTAATTCGGATACAGAAACTGTGATTCAAGCAGCTGGTGGTGTTCCTGGTTCTTCAGTTACTATCAAAACCGAAGATGATGATGATGATGATGATGACGATGATGATGATGATGTCAAGAGCACTTCTGAAGACTACTTAATGATATCTTGTAAGTGAAACAAAATTACATAATTACTTGGGAGATTGATTTATATATAACCTGGAAAGGTTTTCTGGGATGGAGGATCTATTCAATAAAAGACACGAGGATAATTTTTTTTGCAAAATATTTTTCTTCAAAGCTGTGTTGTTGAGGTGCTTTTTGAACTTGTCCATATTTTTAATTTATTCAATGAAAGTTCATACCACAATTAGGTAAATTAATGTAATTTATTAATATATTAGAACAGAAAGGAAGGTTCAACCAGAACATTAACTGATAAACTTTTAATGGTAAATATGTACATTTCAAAATGGGAAGTTTATTTTATGCAGCCATTGCTTGCTTTTTAATGTGGTAGGTACTGGAGTTGTCAGTGGAATTTTGCTTAGGAATTTAAGTATAATATATTAAGAAATGTGTAATTATTTTTTTATCAAATACTTGAAAAGGAAATCTTAAACTCAGATTGTATTCTGCAATTCTCCCTGTGTTTATTTTCTGTTTGTCTAAATATGTGTGTGTATATTTTGTGTGAAAAATACTTTAATGTATTTATTTTAGATTGCTTTATGATGTCTTTAAAACATTCTTTCTGAAGGAGGAAGATAGTAATATCTTGTTCTCATTTTAAGTGGTGGGTTTGCCTGAACAGCAACAGTAATAAAAATCTCATGATGAGCTATTGATGGAGCATGAGGAAGAAGTGGGTCTGTTCTTTATAAAATTTGAAGGGATCATGCTGGAAGTAATAAAAATTAGATAAACTTCACTTTTTCATGGTGGATTTTTCTTTTCTTTTTAAAATAAAAAGGATTGGTTGGGAAGGGCATCAACAGGTAGAGTAATGTGTATGTGTGTAGAAAGTGATTGTATGTTATATGTATCAGTGAATTTAAAACTAAAAACAAATTATATTTAATTTGTAAATATGATTCTGAAGTATAGCATGTTAAGTTTTTTTCCTCTACAATCACTTTTGAAGGTGAATATTTACATTGTTTTTAAGGGAATGATTTAAGCCACTAAAAGACTGTCCGTGCAAATTGTTATTACATCTTTCTAAATTGATGTCAATTACTAAGGCAATTCCATATGTATGTCAACCTGATGTTAAAAAAAAAAAAACAACAACTATGGTTATGATTATATAAAATCGTGTGACAAAAGTTGGTAGCCTTTCTGGTACCAAAATAATATTGTGCCTTTAAAAGAGTACTTGTCAGTGTGACTGGGTGGCTCAGTCAGTTAAGTGCGGACTCTTGATTTTGGCTCAAGTCATGATCTCACAGTTCATAGGATCGAGTCCCATGGTGGGCTCTGCACCAGCACAGAGTCTGCTTAGGATTCTCTCTCTCTCTCTCTGTTCCTCCACCACTCTCTTTCTCTCTCTCTCCAAATAAATAACTAAACATTTTAAAAAAGAGTACTTGTCAAGTTGAACTCTTTAATATTAAAGTAGTTTAAAATTTAGACATTATATGTTTTGTGAATTGTCACACCTTAACATATCTTTTATGATTTGATTCTGTAAAAGTTTTTTTCTGAAAGAGTTTCTAGAAAACTTAATTCACAGTCTTTGTCTTTATACCCACATATGTCAAATAAAAAGGACTTTTATCTTTCTACTCTAATAGTAGTAGACTGAAGATTATAAAGAATGTTGTATTGCTCAAATACTGGGACTGCTGTAGGATCATTTTAGGGGAAAATTAGACTGAAAATTAATTAACTCCTTAATAGTTAGTAAAGACAGCAACAAAAACAGAAAAACTTAAGCAGTTTTTTATTGTGGAAAATGGAATGTACAAAAATTAAATTTTTTTCTATCATCCATTTTCCTACCACCCAGATCTTTGACCATTTTTATAATAACATTATACTCAAATTGGAACTAGTTACTTTTCCTTACCATTTTCATTCATTGTATTTTATTCTCTTTTGATTCAATTTTCCCCTTTTTTCCCCTTCATCTCTTAATCTTCACTTCATTTTCTTTACCTCTTGGTTTCTCTTGGCCATTGAATCTTACAGTAGTGAAGAGAATAAATTGCCTTACGGCCTCAGTGTTAATTTAAAAAGTCCTCTTCTCTGTTTTTCTTTCCAAGATAGAGATTTGCAAAATATCTAAGAGATAAGTTGAGGATTTAAAACAGACCTTTGTCTTATTCCTGGCCCTTTAATATTCCTATAAGGAACTCTTATCATAGGTAAGTTTTAGAGGTAGGGAATTTGTTTTCTTTCATGTCTGAGGTACATCTGAACTTTTTCCCCTTTCAGGCCAAATGTCACAGATTGTTTATCTTAGCAGATGGTTAGGCTCTCCCACTTAGGCTAAGTAACCCGTAAAGTAATGTAGAGTAACCATATCTAAAATTATCCTAGCTGTGCTTTTTAAAAATAACTGACATCCATAAGATCTTTATAAAAGCTTTATTGGAAGAGGGAAGTTCCATTAAATAATGAACCAATATAATGCCTTCAAATTGTTTTTTTTTTTTACCTATAAAATCAGTTTACAGCAAAACCTTGGATTGCAAGTAACTTGTTTTGTAAGTGTTCCGCAAGACAAGCAAACATTTCTAATAAATTTTAACTTGATAAACAACCAGTGTCTTGCGATATGAGTAGTACGTGATGCCGCACATCACATGATCTCAATTGAGCCAATGGTTCTTGAAATTCGCTTTGATGTAAGAGTGCTTTGGATTACAAGCATGTTTCTGGCACAAATTATGATCCCAAACCAAGGTTTTACTGTATATTTCTTTTGGGAACACAATCTTGTAAAAAGCAAAATGTCTTGGTACGATCATTATGGGAGATGTCATCAAATCTCACCAATTTCAAGGGTAAAAAAGAAAAGGTAGCACCTTTGTATTTTTTTAACATAACAACTTTATTAAGATATGATTCACATGCCATAAAATTCACCATTTAAGTTGTGCAGTGGTTTTTAGTATATTCCACAGCAATGTATAAACATCACCACAATCAATTTTAGAATTTTTTTCTTTGCTCTAGAAAGAAACCCCATGCCCTTTAGCAGTCACCCTTCTGCCACATACCACTCCCCCTCCTCTGGCAACCAGCAATCCCATTTCTGTCTCTATAGATTTGCCTATTCTTAACATGTCATATAAAGGAAGTCATGTAATTTGTGGCCTTTTGTATCTGGCTTCTTTCATTTAGTATAATATTTCAAGGATCATTCATATTGTAGCATGTTTCAGTATTTTATTCCTTTTCATTACTAATATTTAATTATAAGAATAAACATTTTATTTATCTATCAGTTGATAGACATATGATATTTCTACCTTTTGGTTATTATGAATAATGTTGCTCTGAAGATTCATGTATAAGATTTTGTGCAGGCATGTTTTCGGATTTCTTGGGCATACACTTGGGAGTGGACCACCTTTGCAATCTTAGTAACTTTTGTTTGTTTTAGTGCTGTGAAATACAAATTATTTACATATTCCCTGACCTCATCTCTGTAGTACATCAATATATTCTATACTGATAATAACATATCCATGATATAATTTTGGTAAATGTAACATAAAAGGAGTGCAGTAAAAAGCCTACTTAGTTTTTAAGAGGAATGCTATATTGAATTTTTAATCAAATTGTGCTATTGAGCTATATAAAAGAATATCAAACATTAACAAACTTGTCAACAATGCATCTTACTATTTTATGTTACATTTAGCACCAGTAGAATTCTGTGATGTGTATAATATTACTTGCTATTACTGTCTGGAATGTCTGGTGGGTTAAAAAAAACAACACTGTGGGACTTGGATATTGCAGGCCTTATAAGCAAAAAGGTTAAGCCTTAATTTGGAGTATTTTTAGTATTATTTGCATTAAGAGTCTTTGAGGATCCATTTCTAAAATCACTTGATCCCCCATTAAATATTTGTTGCCTAAATACCTTCTTTTTTTAAAATAGTTTATTGTCAAGTTTTTCCATATAACACCCAGTGCTCATCCTCACAAGTGCCCTCCTCCATCCCCATCACCCCCCTTCCCCTCCCCCCATCCCCATCTGCCCTCAGTTTTGTTCTCAGCATTCAAGAGTCTCTCATGGTTTGCCTCCCTCCCTCTCCCCAACTATTTTTCCCCTACTCCCCCATGGCAGCAAGGAAGCAGCGACCTGCGGGCCTATGTACTTTCTATACAAAGAATATAGAATAGGGGCACCTGGGGGGCTCAGTATGTTGAGTGTCTGACTTCGGCTCAGGTCATGATCTCACGGCTCCTGTGTTCGAGCTCCATGTCGGGCTCTGTGCTGACAGCTAGCTCAGAGCTTAGAGCTTGCTTCAGATTCTGTGTCTCCCTCTTTCTCTGACCCTCCCTTGCTCATGCTGTCTCTCTCTCTGAGAAATAAGTTAAAAAAAAAAAAAAAGAATATAGAATAACTCTTGGTGAAGTTGATGGCTGATCTCTTAAAACTGCACACTAACGTTTTGATAACTTTATCATCTTCTATAATCTTAAAACTCAAAACAAGTTTGGCAACTCAATAAATTTCAAAGTTATTCATTCTGAGGAATCTAAGTAGAAAATAATGGATACATTAAATCATGGATGACCTTAAGATATAAATGGGATCAGGATAGCAACAGTTACTTCAATACTTAAAGCAAAACTTATGGTACAAAACTACTGAGAAGTGACCCAAAAAATGTGTATTTCATTTCATGGGCTTTAATTTCTTGAATTGTAGTTTGAATTCAATTTGTTCCAGAAGTAACTATGATCACTTTAAACCATTGAATGATAATAAAGCAGTATTGATTAAATGAGAGTATTTTCAGTATTTCATTAATTTACTATAAGTTATTCCAACCTAAGAAATTCATATTTTGGACACTTTTTGAGTTTTTTTGGTATCCTGTGTGTTTACTTTCAGGAATGAGAAAACATTTTCTGAAAGCTTACCTTGCCTCTATTAATTTTCATCTGTGATGCCATTGTTTATTCAACATTATTTATTTATTTATTTATTTGTTTATTTTACAAATAGTTTATTGTCAGGTTGGTTTCCATATAACACCCAGTGCTCATCCCCACAAGTGCCCTCCTCCATGCACATCTTCCCCTCTTCCTCACGCCCATCAGTCCTCAGTTTGTTCTCAGCATAATTTAAAAAGTGGCTATTAAATCGATATTATCAGATATTTCATCTTTTTTTCTTTCAGTTTAGTCTGTCCTATTGTAGAAAAAATTGTTAGAAAATGCAGTAATAAGATTAGGGTCTATGTTGGAATGAAAATATTTACTCTATTTTGATCATTTAGGTCTTTTCTTTCATAGACAAAGTTTTTGAACTCTTAAATAGTATGGAATCATTTATATTTAATCACAAAGTTAAAGTAGATTTGCATTGGAAAAAGAATTTCTGAAATTTGTTTTCCACCATTTTGAAAGGCCAAAAGAATATTTTTCAATTTGTATGTATCACATTTAAAATGGAGGTAAGGGACATCTAGACTTTAACCCATTTAAATATTCTTAAAATTCTTTTATTATTTTATTAAAAAATTTTAACTTTTATTTTTAAGATACAGAGAGAGATAGAGCATGAGTGGGACTGGGGCAGAGAGAGAAGGAGACACAGAATCTGAAACAGTCTCCAGGCTCTGAGCTGTCAGCACAGATCTGACACGGGGGTTGAACTCACGGACCTTGAGATCATGACCTCTACCGAAGTCAGAAGCTTAAACGAATAAGCCATTCAGTCACCCCAAAATTTATTTTTTAAGAGTCTTGAATTAATAATTTTTATGTCCGTTTATTCTTTTTTCAGTAGTTCTGGAATTCTTTAGATATAGTCAGAGGCTTTAGGATTTTATGTTCCATATATGATGGTCTAATATGCATAATAGGAAGGAGCAGATTTTCAATTAGATTACATTTCAATTTTTATAAGTACAGCATTGAAATAAAAATAGTAGGCATATAATATTTGAGGGAATATACGTTTAGTACTTATGGTTAAAGTACAAAATTTGTTAACATACTTATTGCATGGTTTGTGCATAGTATTCATGTGAAAATAAGTGTTATTCTTAAAGACTGTAGACAACCAAAATTTTATGTATACTTAAATGTATAATACTGTCAAATACTGTTGCTTTACCTTTCTGTATGATTTTGAAGTCTAGCATATGTTAGTAAATATAGAATTATACAACATTTCTGGTTTGAAGCTGTCTTCCATTGACTCAACAGAAATGAAGAGTATTAAGATATTGCTTTTATAATTTCTGAAAAGCCTTTTTAAAAAATCATTCAGGTGCTGTTTCATCTTTTTTTTTTAATTCTGAATTCCATATGCTGATTGGTTTTAGAAATACTCCTATTTAGTTTGGGAATTGTTGATGTGAGATTATTTTTGGAGTACTATGTATTTTATGTTTTGATTTTTTTCTGTTATTAACTCTGTTGTTAGAATTTAACTTAAAATGTTGAATATAATGGATGATTATGTGATCATTCCCAAATCATCTTAATTATTGCTCTATGGTTATTAAGTATTTAATATATGTAAATTAAAATATATGAATAAGTTTATTTTGTAGTAACAATCATGTAGTATATCTGATCTTATATATTGTTTTTTCATGAAACATACCACTTTCAGTAGTTGCATAATAGGTCATAAAGTGAGTATATTGGATAGGTGTACAACACATTTTGTTTTGCTCTTAGGACATCCACTAAATATCAGTTGTACTTTTTGACTAAAATAGTTTCTTCTTTATATTTTACAGTGGATGATGTTGGGGAAAAATTAGAGCATATGGGGAACACACCATTAAAAATTGCCAGTGATGGTTCACAAGAAGATGTTAAAGAAGATGGATTTGGTTCAGAAGTAATAAAAGTGTATATATTTAAAGCTGAGGCTGAAGACGATGTTGAAATAGGTATAAAAACTAATTTTAACTTATTGCTACTATACTTATGATTGAAAACTTATTCTTTTCTGATGACTATTCTAAGATTATCTTTAAAGCTCAGATTTTTCATTGGTTTTCGTTCTTTCTTTCTGTGTATATATATATATATATATATTTTTTTTTTTTTTTTTGAGAGAGAGAGGCACAGAGTGCGAGCGAGGGAGGGGCAGAGAGAGAGGGAGACACAGAATCCTAAGCAGGTTCCAGGCTCTGAGCTGTCAACACAGAGTCTGGGTCTCAAACCCATGAGCTATGAGATCATGACCTGAGCCAAAGTTGTAGGCTTAACAACTGAGCCACCCAGGCACCCCAGTGCAGGTTGTTATATTGGCTTCTTTGGGACAGAATATTAAAAAATTGTACGGGAATAAGCAGGAATGCAGAAAATTCTTGGATTCTTACAACATAAGTAGAATGTTATGGTTTGGATTATCAAAACAAATGAGTGGAGAGGTTTTGATTTAGAGTAGGGAGTTATAATAAGAATTTAAGAACAGGCTTAGAGACAGGCTGCTTGGGTTTTAATCCTAGTTCTGCAATTTAGCTGAGTGGTTATTGGTGAGTTACTTAACCTCCTGCCTCAGTTTCCTCATCCATGAAATGGCCATGATGATAGTAACTACCTCATAAGGCTATTGTGAGAATTAAATGGGCAAAATACATATTAAAGACTTCTATAGTGCTTGGCATATAAGTGTGATGTAAATGTTAACATTTGTTGTTATTTCTCAGTGATTACTGAACATTTAGAGTGTAATTTATAAGAAATTCTCTTGACACTTAGAAATTTATATTGGAATATTTTGGGGAATATTTTTCTAAAGGAAAATATTTCTTATATATCTTCCTTATTAATTTAGGGAATTATTTCATGATATTTCTCTATATTGATATGTGATCTAATTTTTAAGGTGGAACAGAAATTGTCACAGAGAGTGAGTACACCAGTGGACATTCTGTAGCTGGAGTGCTTGACCAGAGCCGAATGCAGCGGGAGAAGATGGTTTACATGGCAGTTAAAGATTCTTCTCAAGAAGAAGATGATATTAGTAAGAAAAAGGGGCACTGTAGTGACTTATCAGTAGCCATCATGCATTCTTTAAAAAAATAAGCAATATCAGAGATATAAACACTATATAGAAACAAAGTTAAATAAAATAATTCAGACCTTTATTGTAATTAATTTAAAAGGAAAGGGTCCTTTTGACCATTCATGCATACATGTGTTTTCCAAATCAGCAAACATGAAATGCTATGTCTCAGATACTAGGAATACAGAGATACACAACATACAGTTCCTGACTTCATTGGAGCCCACAGATACATAGCGAAGGGAATCTATTTTGTCTGTGTTATTGGATATGTTGCATAAATATTTAATACAACTCGTCTCTGAGGTAGGTGGTATTATCTTTGTTTTATGGGAGGAAAAAGTGTTCAGAGAAGTTAATTGCCCAATATCATTTTAATATTAAGTGAAGAATGTAAGATTTCAACTCTTAGCTATCTAACTCCACTGCCAGCGTTCTTTCCACATGGCAGTGAACACTGTTGGCCTATCTCTGGATTTAGCAGTGGAAAGGCTACCTGGTTGTTCTCCTTCTGTCACTGAAGGATTAAATGAGTAAGTATTCTTCCAAGTAATTTAGGGTCCCAGGGTCTTTACTTATTATTCCTTTGATGGTCTCCAAGTAGTTGCTGCTTAAGGTTTCTTGGGGCTGAGTACCATAGGGTGAAAATAACTCCTCAGATTTCTTTTCCTGCCATGCAGCCCGTTTCTTTATGAGGGCATGTTACACTTTGCCTACTTTCTTCTCACCTCAGTGTAAGAATGTAGTGCTCCCTAAGGCTTTTTCTGTCTTCTTGCCATGTTGAGACAAAACTATTTTGTGTTGTCCCAGAATGGCAAAAGCCTCCACTTCAGTGCATTACCTAGGTAACACTCAGCTTTTCCTAGACTGTGCTCTGATCTTCATGCCTCAGATTTCCTTCCCTAGAAACCATGGGAAGCTGAATTCCAATCCCAAACATGAATAATACACCACAGTTGAAAATCTAAAAACAAGTAAGTCTAGAGGATTTGATTGGAGAGGAAAAGTGTTAAATGAAATAATTTCTACTTGGTCTTTAAATTCTTTATTATTATTATTATTATTATTATTATTATTTTTACTCATTGGTCAGTAAAGAGGCACAATAAAAGTTGCGAGACTGAAGCTTAAGTTAACTTATGCCAGAATTCCTTGTCTAAGTGGAAAGCTTAGACCAGTGTCTCTTTCTCATTAATTGAAAAAAGGCAAACTTGGGAGAAGAGGCACACTTTTTTCTCATATTTTTTCCACATTTCTTCCATAGTTAATAGAAGACCCCAAAATGTGAATCAAAGGAAAAGCATAAATTCAAGCCAATTTTTTACCTAACAGCTTAAATCGAAATGATTATGTCACATAAAATATACTAAATGACCCTCTAGGTTTATATTTTTTTATTCCAATACTATGTTTTTAAAAAAATTAGTCTCACTTAATGCGTTTATTTCTCAGCAGAGTCTCTGAAAATCTTGCCTGTTAAAGGGTGTCCACATATTCATGAGGACCAGCTTATACTTATATATACATTATGTTATATATATATATATATGAGTTTGATTATTTTTTAAATTTTTTCAATTACTAGTATTTTTGATTACTTTTCATTGCATGTACACACCTGCATTTGTTATAGTATGTGGGGTAGCAAGGACCACTTTCTAGTATTGATTCTACAGGAAACGCTTTCTGAGTTCCAAAGATAAATCAAGCAGAATTATGAACTGCAAAATTTTTTACAAATTCATAATGTCCAATGGACTATAAAATTAGTCAATATATTTCAAGCGCACATGTTTTATATACTCTAAAAGTCATTTTCATAGGATATGTTCTAAGAGGAGAATAAGAGTTTTAATAAATGATTGTCTCCTAGTGGCACTAGTCTCCAAAGTGCCTCATGTAATTTTAAAATTAACCAAATTGAAACCTTGACAGTTGGAAAAATTTAAATTGTTTGGAATTTTTTACCCATTTATTAAATATTTGGGGTTATAAACAAGCAATTATTTCTAAAATTTAGGTTGCGCTGAAATAGCAGATGAAGTTTACATGGAAGTCATTGTAGGGGAAGAGGAAGGAACTTCTCTCCCTGACACTCAGCTTGAGGACTCTGATGTTAATAAAACAATTATCCCTGTTGTCTGGGCTGCGGCATATGGTAGGACACTGGCATTTTTTCACCTGCTAAGTACATAACATATCTATTTGATCAGCCTTTAGGTCATTAAATATGCTGTGCTAATGCCCCCCATGAGATGACTAATAAAAAATGTTTTGCTGTGGACTGATTAATCTTGTTATGTAAGTGATCTTCCTACCATATATCTTGTGTTATTTAAAATGAGCCTTGCTTAACGCATTACTGGTTTTCAATAGGACTTATTTAAAATCCTGCCTGTATAAATTAGTTCTATAAAAAGTTTTATTTTTCTAAAGTAGGAATATCCTTGAAATTTAATCCTTCCCCTGTTTCAAAAACTTACTTCATGTATTAACACCACAAATAAGAATGGGGGGGGGTTGAAAAGAAACAAGAATCCAGGTGTGCTCTTCTAGAAAGTATCTAATGGAAGGTAAATTTATCAGCTTTTTTTTTTTCTTTCTATGTAACCTCATTCCTACGTAATTTACAAGATGGTCCAGGTATACTCTTTACTTTGAAAATTTTTGGTGTTTAAATGCATTATCTTATCTCAATTTTTCCAAAGGTTCATTCATTCAAGTCATTTATTGAGCATCTTCAATTTTGAGTGTATTCTGCAGAAATATCTACTCAATTTTTATTTATAAAGTAAGATTGTTCTAGATTTTAACAGTTCCAAGGACGCTAACAGTAGCCCTTATTTTCAGTGCGTGAAATTATATCTAATCTATGGGAGTGGAAGAACGCAACAACAAAAAAGTTTAATCCAAGGAACAGTGGTCAAAGTAAGAGTTTTGTAGATTAAGATGTGATCCACTAGTAATGATTATACTCAGCATATCAGATTTTAATTAGCCTTTTTTTTTTAGGAGATGAAAGAAGAGCTTCCAGGAGGTATGAAGATTGTCAAGCATCAGGTGAGAGAGCATTACATGTGAGATGTAAGTTAAATAGCCAGTTTTATATAGTGGTTGGAAAATAATCAGTTACTGGTTTTTGAGTGCAAACACATAGGTTATACTCTTACTTGCCCAGTCATATCTATCTAGTCAGTTACATAGGAGTTTTCTTCTTTGGGGAATTGATTAATTAATGTACAAACATAATGCATGTTATTCTGCAAGTACAGTTCGTTTTAAATTTATCTCAAGATACAGATGTTGGGCAACTTACAACATGAATCATAAAGGGCTGCTATGGAGAAAAATATAAAATAGAAATGATTTTATTTTATTTTTTTACTGTAATGGTGTTTTATTTTTTATTTATTAACAAAGTTTAATTTTATTTAAATCCAAGTTAGTTAACATATAATGTAATAACGATTTCAGGAGTATAATTTAGTGATTCATTACTGACATAAAACACCCAGTGCTCCTCCCAACAAATGCCCTCCTTAATACCCATTACCCATTTAGCTGATCTTCCCACCCAACAGCCCTCTAACAACCCTCAGTTTGTTCTCTGTATTTAAGAGTCTCTTATGGTTTGCCTCCCTCTCTCTTTTTATCTTGTTTTCCCTTCCCTCCCTCTTTGTCCACCTGTTTTGTTTCTTAAACTCCACATATGAGTGAAATCACATGATATTTATCCTTCTCTGCCTGACTTATTTTATTTAGCATGATATACTCTAGTTCCATCCATGTTGCTGCAAATGACAAGATTGTATTCTCTTTGATCGCTGAGTAATATTCCATTGTATATATATACCACATCTTTATCCATTCATCACTCAATGGATATTCGGGCTCTTTCAATAATTTGGCTATTGTTGGTAGTGCTGCTATAAACATTGGAGTACATGAGCCCCTTCAAATCAGCATTTTTGTATCCTTTGGATAAATATCTAATAGTGCAATTGCTGGGACATAAGACAGTTCTATTTTTAGTTTTTTGAGGTACCTCCATGTTTTTCATCATGGCTGCAGCAGTTTGCATTCTCACCAAAGCGTTCCATTTCTCTGCATCCTGGCCAACATCTGTTGTTTCCTGTGTTGTTAATTTTAGCCATTCTGACAAGTGTGGTTTTGATTTGTATTTCCCTAATGATGAGTGATGTTGATCATCTTTTCATGTGTCTGTTAGCCATCTAGATGTCTTCTTTGGAAAAGTGTGTTTGTTCATGACTTTTGCCTATTTCTTCACTGGGTTATTTGTTTTTTGGGTGTTGAGTATGATAGTTCTTTATAGATTTTGAATACTAACCCTTTATCCAATATGTCATTTGCAAATATCTTCTCCCATTCCATCAGTTGTCTTTTCATTTTGTTGATTGTTTGCTATGCAGAAGCTTTTTATTTTCATATGGTCCCTGTAGTTCACTTTTGCTTTTGTTTTGTTTCCCTTGCCTTCAAAGACATATCTCATAAGCAGTTGCTGCAGCTGAGGTTAAAATAGAAATTATTTTAAAGTAAAAATTATCCTTGATACGAACTGCTTGTCAGTGTCTCCCTTGGAGCATAACTATTTTCTTTTTTTTTGTAGTTTTATTTTTTTAAGTTTATTCATTTATTTTGAGAGAGGGGGAGAAAGTGTTGGGGTGGAGAGAGAATCCCAAGTAGGCTTACACTGTCAGTGCAGAGCCCGACACAGGGCTCAAGCTCACAGACTGTGAGATCATGACCCGAGCCCGAAACCAAGAGCCGGACACTTAACCGACTGAGCCACCCAGGCACACCCAGAATTGTTTTCTTAATTCTGTGGCAACCAGTAGATGTGTATAACTGTTAAATAAACGCCATGCTTCAGCATCATTTTTCTTTTTAGTTATAATTCCCTTAATGTAGTGTTATTCCATAAGTTACAGTTCTTTTTATTTTCTGAAGCAAGGAGACTTTTCCTCATGATAAAATGTCTGACACTTCTGTTCCTACCTTTAGGAGATATTTGATTCTAAATTTAAATATAAATTTCAGAGGAATTGCTGAGAAGGATACATCAGAGCGCATAAGCTAAATGGCTTTTCAGGTCTACATTGTTAAACTAAATTGCATTACAAAACCAGTTTTTGAGAACTGAGATTTTATTAAGTACTTTATTCTGTATACACTGATGCCACTGAAAAGTGTGGTAAATTTCCTGCCACATCTATCTGAATCTTTAAAATCAATCTTAATACTTTTTACATTAAATAAATTATTCTAAAACATATATACAAGAGATATATTGTTATTGTTATACACTACATTTGGTCACCATGACTGTACTGGTTCATTAACATATGTATATTTCTTTGCTTAATCTCTTTAATTAGACTTCATTGGTGAGAAATTGATCTGATGCCAATATTTTGTTTGGGTCATAAAATTCAGTGTTGCATATTACATTCACCTTATTAGTTTATTCTTTTAGAATGGATAAATTGAGATATTTTAAAGTTAATTTCACATGATATTTTTTTAAAATGTTTTCAGTTGTGTGTGTGTGTGTGTGTGTGTGTGCCAGTGTGTGTCTGTGTGTCTGTGTAAGGGTATAAAAGAAAGAATATGGGTATACTTTGTGAAATTTAGTACCACAGTTGTAACTTAATGCCATGTCATCTCTAGTAATTCATCTAACCCAAACCAAAAAGTATAAATATTATATTTAAATATTATGTAATTTACTAGTGTTATAATTTTTTTCAGGAAATACTTTGGACTCAACATTAGAAAGCAGAAGTAGTACAGCAGCACAGTACCTTCAAATTTGTGATAGCATTAATACAAATAAAGTACTTAAACAAAAAGCCAAGAAGAGGAGAAGGGGAGAAACCAGGCAGTGGCAAACAGGTAAAAATACTAATACTTTACTTTATGAATATTATAATAATTTGAAATGTAGAAACATTTTTTGGTAAGCAAAGGAAAAGAAGTCCATTGTTATAATGTAGTCCCACTCCCATATACCTGTTTGCATTTGATTTAAATATTTTTTTAAGTGCTTGATGCTTAGTAAAACTATGCTTGTATGCTCCTTACCCAAATGTTTGCAAAGAGAATTTTCAAGTTGGCTTCACAATAAAGGGCACCTGTTTCTAGTTTACAAAATGTATATAACATTTTGACACGTGAATGCTCTATACTACAGTGATGTTCATTACTTGTTAATGAGCTATTTTATCATAAATCACTTTTAATGTGCACTTTATTCTACAGAATTTTATTCTACTAGTATAGTTCTCACATTGTGAATGTCAGCTAATTTTGGCATTTTTGTTGTAAAACCCGTTAAAAAAATCTGGCCAAATGTCACAATTTTATTTTTTTCTATCTAGCTGTTATAATAGGCCCTGATGGACAGCCCCTGACAGTATACCCTTGCCATATTTGCACAAAAAAGTTTAAATCCAGGGGATTCTTAAAAAGACACATGAAGAATCATCCTGATCATTTGATGAGAAAAAAGTACCAGTGCACAGATTGTGACTTCACAACTAACAAGAAAGTGAGTTTCCATAACCACTTGGAAAGCCATAAGCTTATAAACAAAGTTGACAAAACCCATGAATTTACAGAATACACACGAAGATACAGAGAGGCTAGTCCACTGAGTTCAAATAAACTTATATTAAGAGACAAGGAGCCGAAGATGCACAAGTGCAAATACTGTGACTATGAAACTGCAGAACAAGGACTGTTAAACAGACATTTACTGGCTGTTCATAGCAAAAATTTTCCTCATGTTTGTGTTGAGTGTGGTAAGGGCTTTCGACATCCTTCTGAACTCAAGAAACATATGAGAACCCATACTGGTGAAAAGCCATATCAGTGTCAGTATTGTGTCTTCAGGTGTGCAGATCAGTCAAATCTGAAAACTCACATTAAGTCTAAGCATGGTAACAATTTGCCATACAAATGTGAGCATTGTCCTCAAGCATTTGGTGATGACAGGGAGCTTCAACGCCATATGGATTTGTTTCAAGGACATAAGACACACCAGTGCCCTCATTGTGATCATAAGAGCACCAACTCAAGTGACCTTAAGCGGCACATCATATCTGTCCATACTAAGGATTTTCCTCACAAATGTGAGGTCTGTGAAAAAGGTTTCCATCGTCCTTCTGAGCTCAAAAAGCATAGTGATATCCATAAGGGTAGGAAGATTCATCAGTGTAGGCACTGTGACTTTAAAACATCAGATCCATTTATTCTTAGTGGTCATATCCTTTCAGTTCATACCAAGGATCAGTCATTGAAATGTAAAAGATGCAAGAGAGGGTTCAGGCAACAAAATGAACTCAAAAAACACATGAAGACCCACACTGGAAGGAAGATTTACCAATGTGAGTATTGTGAATACAGCACTACAGATGCATCGGGCTTTAAACGACATGTGATATCAATACATACAAAAGACTATCCACACAGGTGTGAATTCTGCAAGAAGGGATTCCGAAGACCATCAGAAAAAAATCAGCATATTATGAGGCACCACAAGGAGGCTCTTATGTAATAACATCAATATAAATAAAGAAGCTATTTAGAAAATATGATACCCTACATGGGAGGAAAATTTCATGAACTGTTTCATCTAGTTCCAAAGCTTGATACTAAATCATAACTTTCCATTCTTTGTATTAAAGATCTTGAAATATTTGAAATGACAGGGGATCTTATATCCTTTTGAAAATTACTTAAAAAATTTAAGAAGCACCATAGAATGGTTGCAGAAAAACTCTTAAGTGTCTGTTTAATAGTATTATATGCATAAACTACAGAAGGGAAGAGCAAAGACAATGACTTTATTTGGCTGATCATACTAGAGATCAATGCTTCTGAAAATATACACAATTGAGTTTAGCAATGCTTTTTGTGGCAAGCAAGCTCCACTTTTATGCAATTTTAGAAGTGAAGCGGGGAAATAAAATTTAGTCATCCATCAGTCACTTAGTCATTGAGCCTTTTTTGTGGTACCTGAAAATTGAATTCCAGAAATGGCAAAGGTTTTATGTATTCATTAAAAGAAATTCCACTGGAAAACAGCTTATATTAATTCAATACTATTAAAATGAATTTCAGAGCTGCTAAGATTTTACCACAGGATAGGATGTTTAAAATATAGCATTCTTTCCTGAAGTCTAAAGTGAATTTTAGGATTAAAGTTCCCTTTTTTCTGATGTTCAAGTTGATTTTTCAGTATGGCATATATGACAAAGTATATTTGAGTCAAACATGGCTTTCTAAAACAGATGCAACAGTAGTGTTCCAAATAAAGTTAGCACTATATTTCTTAATGATCTAAAGTTTAAACTGAGAGAACACAGTTTTCTTAAATACTATGTTTAGAAGTTTCTTTTTAGGGTAGTCTTAGCAAGTATGATTTTTCTAATCTTACTTGCTCTAATGTTTAAAGGTGCAATTTTATGCCATTATTGGAAATTTTGATTTTTAAAATCTATATACCATATTGACATGCATTTTCAATATGAGGCAGTATATATGCAGTATTTAACAAAACACTATGCTGCCAATAGAGTTGGGAGGTGGATATTCAGTTTACAGTGTAAAAATTTAAAATATGCATCCCTTTAACAACGCTTTGTGTTAGCATGCTGCAAATCAAAATGGCGCTTAATATAAAAAGCTGGTTTAGGGAAATTTAATAAAAACCCTGTTCATAAATGTAATGCATATGATGTGTACTTTTAAGTTATAGTTGCTTCTTGTTTACACTCAGCTGTTCAACATAACTAAAATGTAATTTTACTTTATGCTATATTGTGGCTTTGCGTTTTAAATAATGTTCACCTTTCTGTTTTTGCACCAGATAAGAATCTGTTCCTTGAGAATAAATTTTTTATCTTTCTTAACTTCAGAATATTAAATTTGGAAAATCTAAAATAGTGTGTTATGTGGCTGTAAATGATGTACACGCTGTAAAATAAGATTGTCATTGTTATGTGGGATTATTATTTCTAAATGTTACTCATTGAAATGAGCATACAATAAAAAGCATTTATTGCATTTCAAGGCTTTATGACTTTATTTAAATTGTGTTGTAATGTTCACTCTTTATTAAAAGACTTTTTACTTAAAATTGCTCTTAGGTAACTTGGTTCACAATTTAATGTCTAATAGATTTTGTGCATTAACAACAACATGATGTAGGAGCTTAAACAATTATGGTGACTATGGCATGATTATTCTTTAAAAATGTATATTTCTGCTAAAACCATGATGAAATTCTATAAAGGTGTTCATTTTAAGGCTTGGGATTAGAGAAATCTGTGAAAATTCCTAACCTGCTTAAGTAACCCAATCCTGAGAAAAGAATCTAATTATGTTCCCAATAGACCAATATACATTCAAAAGGAAAAGCATTAAATCAAGCATTTGAGAAAGATTTCTGCAAACGAGCTTTAAAATAACCTACTATATTTAAAGCAGTCAACATTCAATAGAATTCATGTACCTAACTGTAGAGCCCTATTGTTTAAAACTGTCAGTTGGGTTAATTATTCTTTAATGATCACTAACAGGAAAAGAAGAAATCTTTTAGCCATTTCATGTTAGACCATTGCTTTTTAAGCTTTAATGTCTATGGGGTTCACCTGGAGATCTTGTTAAACTACATGCTCTGATGTGGAGTGGGGCATACAATTCTGCATTTCTAGTAAGCTCCCATGTGTTACCACCATAGGATTAATAATGTGTTAAACAAAATCCCCCAGTATAATTCCAGTATGTTTTGGCAAATTTGCTTAAATAGATAGCTATGCGTGAGTTGATAGAGGCAATCCATACTGAAGACATGGCTTTTGAGCTGAGACATGAGTGACAAAAAGGAACGAGTCATATGAAGACCTTGTGGAAGAGCACTCAAGGCAGAGACACATGCAAATACAAATAACCTGAGATGGAGCAAGTTTTGGCAAGACCACAGTGAGGAAGACTGACAAGAGATGAGACTGGTGAGAAATTGAAAAGAGAAACCATTAGAGGATTTTATGGGATTAATATGATATGATTTACATTTTGAAGACCACCCTGGAGGCTATGTTAGGAAGGCATTGTAGAGAAGCTGAAAGAATCAGAGAGCCATGTGAAGAGGTTATTCCAGTCATTCATAGTTACAGTGTAACTGGAGAAAAATAGATGCATTTTCTTCTTTTCACTTATAAATTGGGTCTAGAAAACTTCAGTCAGGATACAACAGATAAGAATTCAGTCCATGTTACAAACAAGATTGTCTTAAAAAATACACATTTTACCAACACAGGCCCACCTTATATGGAAAAACAGATTTCATCTAAAAATTCAGGTCAATGTGGAGATGGATTTGTCTGATTGTCACTTCTAAATGACCTATATCATGATGGAAAGGAAAGGATTTGAATTGTTACTCAGGTAGGGCTTTCAAATTCAACTCATGTCTCATACAGGACAACCACCAGTTTGGACCTTGAACTGCCCTTAGAGGGCATATATGCCCTATATATATGATACATATGATATGATAGCTTTTGCTGCAGAAAATTTTCAAACATATACAAAGATAGAGTATAATGCAGCCCTAGATAGCTATCACCACACTTTAGCAATCATCACTTCATGGTCAATTTTGTCTCATTTATATTCTCCCTCACCCTTCCTCTCACCTACCTACCTACCTATTCCTGACTGGTTTAATTTAAGATCCCCTTCTCCCAGTGGTTTAATTTGAACTAAATCCCTGACATCTTTTTAAAAGTTTTTGAAGGAAAATAAAAGAATTCTTAAGTATGCCTGCTTCCAGGGGATGAAAAACTGCTTCTCATGAAGGTGGAGGAACAAAAGAATCCTCTTATTCAGATCTTTCTATTCCCTTTGTGAGAATCAAGGAAAAGAACTGGCTAGACTTGGAATTCTATTAAATAATGTTCTTGGGACTAATAAGGCTTCACTTAGAGAAAATACAGAACTAAAGTAGAACCCTAGAATATCATTGGATTAGAGAATCTTCCCAACTTTGTTCAGCTCCACCCTACCCCTCCAAAAGAATTAGCCTTGTACAGTTGACACTGCTTAAGAAAGGCCTTGGATCCTAGAATAAGAACTGGATATTGTTATTTGGAGTTTGGAGGCCTCACAGAAGAAATTGTATAATTTGTAGAGTCAAAGGTCTAGCACTAAGTACCCTAAACTAAAAATAAAATGTTTTCATATGTCTTGTTCCAGTTGCTATCCCTTTCTATTGAGCATTATCCAAGTAACTATTCCAAACAGAACGTTATGCCATTTTAAAATCTGGACCAATTGGCATTATTGAAACTATCTGTTTTAACCCATAATGTATGTCCCAGTCACCTCCTGAGTCCAAAACCCTGTCATCCTAGATCCCAGCACCACCTGCCTATTATAACATGGCTGAGTCATCAGAATCCTTTAGGGAAACATCTCAAAAATCTTATATATTCTCCGGGGCACCTGGGTGGCTTAGTCGGTTAAGCGTCCGACTTTCGCTTAGGTCATGATCTCGCGGTTCGTGGGTTCGAGCCTCGCGTCGGGCTCTGTGCTGACTGCCAGCTCAGAGCCTGGAGCCTGTTTCAGAGTCTGTATCTCCCTCTCTCTCTGACCTTCCCCTGCTCACGCTCGCTCTCTCTCTCTCTCTCTCCTAGAAATAAATAAAACATTAAAAAAAGAAAAAAATCTTATATATTCTTCCATTTTATTTTATTTATTTTATTTTTTTAAATGTTTTATTTATTTCTAGGAGAGAGAGTGAGACAGCGTGAGCATGGGAGGGTCAGAGAGAGAGGGAGTCACAGACTGAAACAGGCTCCAGGCTCTGAGCTGGCAGTCAGCACAGAGCCCGACGCGGGGCTCGAACCCACGAACCGCATATATTCTCCCATTTTAATAAATTCGTCTGTTTCATCTTGCCACACATGAGCTAGGAGTGTTCAACATTGATTGTATTAGCATACCAATTATTGAGGCAAAGCATATTGCAAACGCTATCCCTAAACATAAAGGATCTCTGGAACATAAACTTTAATAAAATTATTTTAATGTAATGGGATGGAAAGCCAAACATAAAGACTCTGGAGTTAATGACATTTCATTTACAAGAGACCAATTCAAGATTACCAAAACTGCTTGGTTATCACTTCATTATGTTTTATAACAATTCCAGTTTTCCTTTGTAGACTCAAAAGAAGTATGTGTTATTTTGTCACTAATGTTAAAGGTTTTATTAAGACAGATGTAATTATTTATTACATTCCTTACATTTAAAAATATTATATTTACTATGTTATGTATTCTAAGATGAGCATGAAATACTTTATATGTTTTATTGATAAAAAGTACTATGGAAACCCAATAAATTTAATAATGGTGTGTTGTGAGGGAGAGGTACCTTGTAAAGTCTTTTCATAGCTTATTATTTACTTTCAAAATAATTATGTCTACATGTCATCTCTATAGATTACAATAATGGAAGTAAGTGAGAATGGTTTTTTGTTAGGGATAAACAAGAAACATTTGAGATAGTGAGTAATAGAACTTGAAAGACTAAATTTGTAAACAAAGAAATTCTCATTTAAAGCAGTAACCTGCATCAACAAGAGGTCTAATTACGTTACAGTATTATCGCTAGTAGTCACGTTCGGTCTTTTTTTGTTTGTTTGTTTCTTTTAATTAGGGTTATGCTTGTGAGTTCTAACATAAACATTCACATGATAATAACTTCGTGTTGAAAATAGCTGAGCTAAAAATATGTTTCCTGCTAAAACTTCCAAAAAGACTATACAGATAATTAACATATTTTTAATGTTTATTTATTTAAAAAAATTTTAATGTATTGGGGCGCCTGGGTGGCTTAGTCGGTTAAGCGTCCGACTTTCGCTTGGGTCATGATCTCATGGTTCGGGGTTTCGAGCCCCGCGTCGGGCTCTGTGCTGACTGCCAGCTCAGAGCCTGGAGCCTGTTTCAGTCTGTGACTCCCTCTCTCTCTGACCCTCCCCTGCTCACGCTGTCTCTCTCTCTCTCCTAGAAATAAATAAAAATATTAAAAAAATTTTTTTAATGTATTTTACTTATTTCTGAAAAAGAGAGGAAGAGAGACAGCGTGAGGAGAGGAGGGTCAGAGAGAGAAGGAGACACAGAATCCGGAGCAGGCTCCAGGCTCTGTGCTAACCGTCAGCACAGAGCATGACGCGGAGCTGGAACCCATGAACCATGTGATCATGACCAGAGCCGAAGTCGGACACTTAACCGACTGAGCCACCCAGGCGCCCAATGTTTGTTTATATTTTAGAGAAAGAGAGAGAAAGAGAGAACGAGCGGGGGAGGGGTAGAGAGAGAGGGGGACAGGCAATCTGAAGCAGGCTCTGCTTAGACAGCAGTCAGACCGATGCAGGGCTCAGGGCTCAAACTCATGAACCGTGAGATCCTGACTTAGGCCAAAGTCAGACGCTTAACCAACAGCCACCCAGGCGCCTAAACATATTTTATTTAGTCACTCAAACAAACTATCTTGCATGTAATTGTACAGTCTCCATTTTATTTGATATCTAAAGCAAAACATATTAGAATAGAATTAGATAAACAGGCATTTCTCATTTGACATAATCTTTGCAATTTTCAAAGATAAGCTGTGTGGAACTTGTGAGAGGGAAAATATCACTATTATTTCTATTGATCGTAACCACAATTTGGAAAAAGAATACATACATTTAAGTTTGTTAAGTATAATTAGCACCTTGTTATAATACCCATCCATTATGCATGGATCAAGTGAGTCACTGAACTGTTGATTTCCTAATTGCCCCAAATTTTGGACATTGTGATTTTTATTTAAGAACATTTTAAGAAAATCACACTTGTTCTAATTTTCATACATTATGATATCATGACTACCATATCCATCAGGCTACTAAAACCTTCCATTTTATCATGTGTAATGGATAGATAACATGGCATAATTTTGTTACAGTTACATGTATGTGTAGTTAGCAGAGGAGAAACTCTCCTGGGGAAAAAATGTAAGGACTATATAGCTCATGAAGAATATTAACATATTGTATCACAAAATAGTGATAAAATGGAATTGTATTAATCCACATTATAAAGTTTAACATTTTAGTCAAAGTATTAAGATAATAAAATATGTCTCCTAGCTTCATATCAAGACCTATTTGAATATTTATATAAACATTTTAAAAGCATTTATCTCCTCATTTATGGTTTGGTTTAGTGTAATTACTTGTCTGTTCTTACCATAATGGTTTCCTAGTATAATGAATAATTATTAGCATATAATAATAAGGCATGGCAATTCTATGTAGATACTTCAGTGGAAAACCTCTTTCACGTGTAACCCAAATATATTTTTGCTTTAATCTATACTTTGTCAAGTGCAAACATTTTAATTTTTGCCAATTCTTAACTTTAACCAAAGTGGTTTAAATTAAGATTTCAATTTTATCTACTAATTTATTTGGAAAGTACTTTCATTCACTTTGTAAAGTCATTAGAACCCAATTAATCAACATCTAAATGCATTAAATACTCTACTGTAAAATCTTTTTCTCTCAAATAGGCTATAGATAGCAAGTATTTGTTCTTGCTCTTTGTATTCCCCATGCCTTTATACAATTCAATGTTACATGTTTTATACTTCTGTAAAAATGCCTGCCTGCCTTCTATCCACTACTGCAATATAGTATTACATATTTTTAAAGAAGTGGGTAGCCTCAGTTGGGAATGATATGCTTTAAAAGAACAGATTTGCCAGGTCAAGACACTGATATTTTCTGGAACCATAATAGTAGAATGACTAATGTAGTGCATTTAGTTACTTTAAAATATATTATCCTACTTCCCTGCTAAATGAAATTAACCATCACCTTTGATTTAGTTATGTTTCCAAGAGGTATAAGTAGCATGTAATAGAGTATCTCTTTTAGTCACAAGGTTTAATGTAATGAAAGCAAATATATGCTCTATATAACATATACTAGTTAAACTTTTTTTAACTCAATATTTTTTCCTCTTTTTTGGTTAAAAAAAACGGTATTTTGTCACCAAATTGCACATCTAGCATCAGAGAAAATCTTCTAATAATAACTTCTAAAGTTTCTACCCCAACAAATTAATTTAGTGTCTAAGAAACACCGTATTGAAAACCAGTGAATTATGTTCTACAGTATCTGGAATTGAAGTTTAAACAAACAGTGTGTTGCTATATTGAATACAAAAATGTAATAGAAAGGATTCAGGTTTCATAAGTGACTGGAGAAACTGTCATTTGCAGAATTAATTCATTCCATTCGATTCACTGGGTACTAGCATGGTTCAAAATTTTGATTGGCCTTTAGTTATGGAAAATAACAAAATACTAATGTAGAGACATACAATAAAAGAACTCCTTTGAGTTGGAGATCCATTCATGGCTAGAAAAGGGAAAAAAAAAGTTAGTTTACAATTGGTTCATAATTCATTTAAGATATTCTTTTCTAGGTACACAGTTATGGACAATGATTTAAATTGATACATATAAAACCAAAGGAAATGTATTGCACTTTTGTGGCAACATTTTATGTGTATATTCAGTGAAACAATGGTCTATCTGACTTTAGTCAACATATATATTTCAATAACTGAAGGGAGGATTGAATAGAATTCTTTCTTGGTGTCTTTTTTACAGATTAAATATATCCAAACATATCTGTTAATAAATATAGATCTATCATATGTGAACTTATTAAATATGAGAGCTATTTTGAACTAGCTCTCAGTATCTAATCCCCTTCAAATATCAAGTTTGATTGAGGACTGATGGGTATGGGGGAGAGGGGAAGGGGGGTGACGGGCCTGGAGGAGGGCACTTGTGGGAATGAGCACTGGGTGTTGTATAGAAACCAACATGGCAATAAACTATTTTAAAAAAATATATCAAGTTTGATGTAGATGTAGACCATTTTTTTTGGCAACTCCTCACATTGATGCTACCCCTTGGGCACATGTGGTTAGTAGCAGCGATTGCTTTTCAATCTTAAATTTCAGTATCAAATAATCTCTGAGTGACAAATTTTATTTATTTTTAAAATTTTTAAGTTTTATTTATTTCTGAGAAAGAGAGAGAGAGGCAGCGTTGGGGGGAGGTCAGAGAGAGAGGGAGACACAGAATCCGAAGCAGGCTCCAGGCTCTGAGCTAGCTGTCAGCACAAAGCCCAACATGGGGTTTGAACCTACGAACTGTGAGATCATGACCTAAGCTGAAGTTGGACGCTTAACTCATTTAGCCACCCAGGCGCCCCTCTGAGTGACAAATTTTAAATCCTGTGCTGACTTTCTCTTGCTACTCATCTGGTTCTTGGTCCATTAAGTATCCTTCTTCATTTAGTTAGTAATAAATAGTTCTCAGCTAACTAGTGGACTGAGAAACACAACATATGTCAAAACTCAAACTATTATTTGAAGGGGGGACTACCAAGTGTTGGTTACTTTCATTGATGATAGACAGCCATACAGTCAAGATTGATGGCTTGATTGTAGTCAAGAGAAGGGCTTCAAGGCTAAAAACTTTTTGAAACTTTTGTTTATTCAAATATTTGAGCTGGGGCGCCTGGGTGGCTCAGTTGGTTAAGCATCCGACTTTGGCTCAGGTCATGATCTCACGGTTTGTGGTTTCGAGCCCTGCGTCGGGCTCTGTGCTGACAGCTAGCTCAAAGCCTGGAGGCTGTTTCAGATTCTGTGTCTCCCTCTCTCTCTGACCCTCCCCTGCTCATGCTGTCTCTCTCAGAAATAAATAAAAAACATTAAAAAATTTAAAAAAACACAAATATTTGAGCTTATTCATCTAAAAGATCATTTTTAGAGTGAGTTATTTAACAGCGACTTAATTTTATTAACTATATATCAGCAGTAATTTATTAACAACATGTCTGCAGTATTTTATTAACTATAAATCTGGAATTTTAAAGTTTCATCAAAAGGTTCTGCAGAATAATTGACATTTGTATATTTTTTTAGTCTATTGCTTACCATGGTGTACATACTTAGGCATTTTAAAACTAATTAAAGTATAATAAGCCTATGGAAAAAGTACACATATAAGTATACAACTAAATTTTTTTTTCAAACTGAACACACATATATGACCACTACACCGATCAAGTAACAGCACATTAAGACCTTAGATCAGGACCTGCCCTCATGGTACTGATACCATGATACTGATTATTTTAATAAACATAACTTATTTTTATCTGTATTTGGTACTTAAGCAGTTTTTAACATAACAAAACAAAGGCTGCCATTTTCAGTGTTAAAGTTAGATACTGTGTGTTTTTAAAGCTGTGATTCTCAATGTTTTTTTTCTATTTATTTCACCTGAGGAATATCATACATTCCCATCATTATCATTGGTTTACTGTTAAAATCTCTTGGCAGTAATGTAGAGTATATAATTAGGGAGAAAATCCCCATGGTGATTCTATCATGTTAGCAAGGTTTCTCAGCCTTGAGCAGTATTAACATTTTGGGTTGGACAATTCTTTGTTGTGAGAGACTGTTCTGCTCATTGTATGATCTTCAACAGCATCCTTGGCTTTTACCCACCAGATGCCAATAGTACCCAATCTCTAGTTATGAAAAACAAAAAGTGTCTCCAAACATTGCTAAATGCCTCCTAGGGGGAAAATTGCCCCTGATAGCCACTGCACTATGGTAAATATATGCCCTGTTTGATGTTCACTACTTTAAAGGTTAATAGAACAAACATAAAAGTTTTAGGAAAGTAACTTCAGTCCCTTATAAGAACAGGGTTTTAGTAATCAGCCACCTTAGGAATGCATTGGATTATTTAGAAAGATGCTAAGGTCCATGTCACTTGGTCATCTTGGAGGATGTTAAAGAAGGTAGGTGTTAGAGTACATGACTTATAAAGTATTCTTCATCAGCATCACTATAACTGTGGGATTTAAAGCTGGAGGATCTTACAATCTATTGAGAAAGATAGACACACCTCCTCTTTTTCCAAACATTAAAAAGTTTCCATCTACAAGAATAAGTACCACATTCAAGACTGCAATACAAATTCTATTAAAACATGCCTCTTTTCCATCTGTCATTTTTCATAACTGCCTACCTGCTTCAGACAAAAAGGAGGGTTTTTTTAAAAATTTGAATCGAATCAATTCAATAACAATTATATTATCCATGTGTGAATCATTCCAAAGTTTCTTACTTCACATTATATATCAGTAAGAAAAACATGGAAAAGTCTTTCAGAGAAAATCAAATTGGAAGATTTTAGTTTTCTTTGATATTTTGCTGTAATTATTTAAGGTTATTTCTTTTACATAGGATTTCTATAAGTAAAATGATTATAAATACCCAAGTGAACTTACACAAGTCCATTTGTTTTCTGTTTTTTCAATCACAATAGTCTGTGTGTCACTACCTGGTGGTATATATTCATAGTCATCATAAAGGAGTCCCAGGATTGGATATTGTGTCCTGTACCTATACAGAAAAAAGTTAGTTTGCCAGCTGCATGAGACAATGACTCTCATTCATTTTTAGTCACTCTTACCTAGTTTGAAGCTGGCTATGAAATTAACATGGCTCTGAATGATTTTTAACTCTATAAAGAAAATCTCCTCTTATTGTAAAAAGCTTTACTACTATTATTTTAAAAAAAGTAAGAAGGAAGAACTTCTGCTTCTAACAATGATGGACCACTGGCAGCACTAGACAATGATCCTAGAGAAGGGAACCAAATGATATGAGCTATACAAGTGCCTAGTTCACTGCCTAGAGAGTTTCCTGATCACTGGATAGGGTAGGGAAGCCAAATAGATCTCTGCAGTCCCATAAAGTTGAAGTGACATAATTTCAAGTAAAGGTATGCCAAAACAACCAGTGTGGGGCTGAGAGAGAGTACAGGAGAGAGTACAGGAGAGAACTATATATATAGAGGGCAAGAGACGTATAGAAGTTTCTCTAAAAGTCTTTGGATGAGTACTGATTAGTGTAGGCATGTGGAAAAGTTACTGAACCTGGGGAAAGAACTAGAAAGGGACAGCCTGGAAATCCCTGGAGCTCATACAGTGAAGGGAATAGTTTTTGTGTCACTACAAGAGTGGAAATACCTTCCTAATACATTGGTCACCAAGAAGAAACTAGAGAAAAATATTGCCTTAGGGAGTGGGATGACATTAGTCTTAGACTGTAGGTTTTAGTAGTTTAAAAGCAAGACTTGAAAGCAAAGTTAAAGAATAAAATCTAATACAAAAAAATCAATTTTAATTTTGTGCACTTGCAAAATACAATCTGAAAATGAAATTAAGAAAACAATTCTACCTCATGGTAATCACAAACACAAAACCTATAATAAATATACAACAAAATAAAGAGAAATAAAGACAAACGCACCATTACAGAAACTCATCAATCACAAAGAAAGAACAAGAAGAGAAGAAAAGGCAAGAAGAGCTACAAGAAAAGAAAACAAATAGCATAATAATAATAAAATGGCAATAAGTACATACTTTTCAAAATTACTGCAAATATAAATGGCTTAAATGCTCCAGTCAAAGCCATAGATAGTTAAATGGCTAAAAATATTAATACACATCTATATACTGCCTGCAAAGAGACTCGCCTAACACCTAAAGACACATAAAGACTGAAAGTGAAGGGATGGAAAAACAATTGCCTTGCAAATGGAAGACAAAAAAAAAAAAAAACTAGACTAGCAATACTTATATGAGACAAAACAGACTTAAAGACTGTAACAAGAGATAAATAAGGGAATTACAAGATGATAAAGGTGCTGATCCAATAAAAGATTATGACAACTGTAAACATCTATGCAACCAGCATTAGAGAAATTAAATATACAAAGCAAATATTAGCAGACATAAAGAGAGAAATTGATAGTAATAGCAGGGAACTTTAACACCCCCATTTATATCAATGAATAGATCATTCAGACAAAATCAATAAGAAAATAGCGTCTTTGAATGGCACATTAGATCAGATGGATACAACAGATATATTCAGAACATTCGATCAAATAGGAAAATATGCAAATTCTTCTCAAGTGCACATAGAACATTCTCTAGAATAGATCACATATTAGGCCATTAAACAAGTCTCAATAAATTCAAGCAGATTGAAATATCATGCATCTTTTCCAACCACAGGAGTATAAAACTAGAAATCAATCACAAGTAGAAAAATACTGGAAAAACAAAAACAAAAACACATGGAAGCTAACCAACATTATACTAAACAACTGATAAGTCAAAGAAGAAATAAAAAAAAAATACCTGAAGACAAATGAAAATGGAAATATAATGGTCCAAAATCATTCAAATGCAGTGAAAACAGTTCTAAGAGGGAAATATATAATGATGCAGGCCTAAATCAAGAAATAAGAAAAAGTTCAAATAAACAATCTAATCTTAACACCTAAAGGAACTAGAAAAAGAAGAACAAAGAAAGCCTAAGGTGAGTAGAGGGAAGGAAATAATAAAGATTAGAGATGAAATAAATGACATAAAGGCTTAAAAAAAAGAAAAAAATTAATAAAACCAAGAGCAGGTGTTTTGAAGAGATAAGCAGAATTGATAAATCTTTAGTCAGACTCATCAAGAAAAAAAGAGAAAGGACTCACGTAAAAACATCAGAAAAGAAAGAAGTAACAACTAACACCATGCTCATTCTCTCTTTCTCTCTCTCTCTCTCAGAAATAAATTAAACATTTAAAAAATTAAATAAAGAATGAATGGGCCAACCAGGCAATTAGAGAAGAAATTTAAATATATATGGAAACAAATGAAAATGAAAAACAACAATCCAAATCCTTTGGGATGCAGCAAGAAGCATTCTGAAAAGGAAAATACATTGCAATTCAGGCTTATCTCAAGAAAGAAGAAAAATCTCAAATACAAGATCTAACAGCACACCCAAAGGAACTAGAAGCTGAACAGCATAGGCATCCCATATCCAGAAGAAAAGAGAAATAATAAAGATTAGAGCAGAAATAAACAATATAGAATCCGAAAACAAAAACAAAAATAAAAAGAGTAGAACAGATTAATAAAATCAAGTTTTGGTTTTTTGGAAAAAAAAAAAAACTGATAAACCTCTAACCAGGATTCTCAAAAAGAAAAGAAAGAGGACCCAAATAGATAAAATAACGAGTGAAAATGGATTTATTACAACCAATCCTTCAGAAATACAAGCCAGTATCAGAGAATACTATGAAAAATTATATTCCAACAAACTGGACAACCTGGAAGAAATAAACAAATTCCTAAACACCTACACACTACCAAAACTCAAATGGGAAGAAATAGAAAATTTGAACGGACCCATAACTAGTGAAGAAAGTGAATCAGTTATCAAAAGTCTCCCAACAACTAAGAGTCCTGGGCCAGATGGCTTCCCTGGGGAATTGTACCAAACATTTAAAACAGAGTTCATACCTATCCTTCTCAAAGTGTTCCAAAAAATAGAAACAGAAGGATAGCTTCCAGACTGATTCTATGAAGCCAGCATTACTTTGGTTCCCAAAACAGACAGAAACCCAGCAAAGAAGAGAACTACAGGCCAATATCTCTGATGAATGTGGATGCAAAAATTCTCAAGAAGACACTAGCACATTGAATTCAACAGCACATAAAAAGAATTATTTACCATGATCAAGTGGGATTCATTCCTGCGCTGCAGGCCTGGTTCAATATTTGCTAATCAATCAATGTGATACATTACATTAATTAAAGAAAAGATAAGAACCATATGATCCTGTCAATAGATGCAGAAAAAGCATTTGACAAAATACAGCATCATTTCTTAATAAATTCCCCTGACAAAGTTAAGATAGAACGAGCATACTTAAACATCATAAAAGCCATTTATGAAAAGCCCACAGTTAATATAATCTCCAATGGGGAAAAACTGAGAGCTTATCCCTGAGATCAGGAACATGACAGGGATGTTCACTCTCACCACTGTTGTTTAACATAGTGCTGGAAATCCTAGCATCAGCAATCAGGCAGTAAAATTAAATAAAAGGCATCAGAATTGGCAAAGATGAAGTGAAACATTCACTTTTTACAGACGACATGATACTCTACATGGAAAACCTGACAGACTCCACCAAAAGTCTGCTAGAAATGATCTATGGATTCAGCAAAGTCGCAGGGTACAACATCAATGTAACAAAGTGGGTGGCATTTTTATACACCAATAATGAAGCAACAGAAAGAGAAATCAAGAAACTGATCTCATTCACAATTGCACCACAAATCATAAACTTCTTGGGGCACCTGGGTGGCTTAGTCGGTTGAGCGTCCGACTTTCGCTTAGATCATGATCTCACGGTTCGTGGGTTCTAGCCCCGCGTCGGGCTCTGTGCTGATAGCCAGCTCAGAGCCTGGAGTCTGTTTCCAATTCTGTGTCTCCCTCTCTCTCTGACCCTCCCCTGCTCATGCTGTCTCTCTCTCTCCTAGAAATAAATAAAACATTTAAAAAAAATTTAAAAACCAAATCATAAACTTCTTAGGAATAAACTTAGTCAAAGATATAAAAGATCTGCATGCTGAAAACTCTAGCAATCTCTGACTTTAGCCCCTACTACAAAGCTGTAATCATCAAGATGGTATGGTAATGGCACAAAAACAGACACAAAGAGTAATGCAATTGAATAGACAACCCAGAATTGGACCCACAAATATACGGCCAACTAATCTTTGACAAAGCAGGAAAGAGTATCTAATGGAAAAGACAGCCACTTTAACAAATGGTGCTGGGGGAACTGAACAGCAACATGCAGAAGAATGAAACTGGACCACTTTCTTACACAATACACAGAAATAAACTCAAAATGGATGAAGGACCTGAATGTGAGACAGGAAACCTTCAAAACCCTAGAGGAGAAAGCAGGAAACAACTTTGACCTCAGCTGCAGCAATTTCTTACTCAACCCATCTTCAAAGTCAAGGGAATCAAAAGCAAAAATGAATCTCTTCAAGATAGAAAGCTTCTGCACCGCAAAGGAAACAAGCAAAAAAACTAAAAGGCAACCGACAGAATAGAAAAAGATTGTTGCAAATGACACATCAGATAAATGGCTAGTATCCAAAGTCTATAAGGAACTCTGCAAACTCCACACTTGAAAAACAAATAACCCAGTGAAGAAATAGGCAGAAAACATGAATAGACACTTTTCCAAAGAAGACATCCAGATGTCCAACAAACACAGGAAACAATGCTCAGCGTCACTCATCATCAGGGCAATACAAATCAAAACCACACGGAGATACCATCTCATGCCAATCAGAGTGGCTAAAATGAACAAATCAGGAGACTATAGATGCTGGCAAGGATGTGGAGAAATGGTGGGACTGTACACTGTTGGTGGGAATGCAAACTGATGTAGCCACTCCTGAAAACAGTGTGGAGGCTCTTCAAGAAATTAACAATAGAACTCTCCTATGACCCAGCAATAGCACTTCTAGGAATTTACCCAAGGGATACAGGAGTGCTGATGAATAGGGGCACATGAACCCCAATGTTCATAGCAACACTTTCAACAATAGCCAAATCATGGAAAGAGTCTAAATGTCCATCAACTGATGAATAGATCAAAAAGATGTGGTTTATCTATACAATGGAATACTACATGGCAATGAGAAATGAATGTAATCTGGCCATTTGTAGCATTGTGGATGGAACTGGAGGGTATTATGCTAAGTGGAATAAGTCAGTCAGAGAAAGACAGATACCATATATTTTCACTCATATGTGGATCTTGAGAAACTCAACAGAAGACCATGGGAGAGGGGAAGGGAAGAAAAAGTTACAGAGAGGGAAGGATGCAAACTATAAGAGACTCTTGAATTCTGAGAGCAAACTGAGGGTTGATGGGTGGTGGGGGAAAGGGGAAGTGGGTGATGGGCATTGAGGAGGGCAATTGTTGGGATGAGCAATGGGTGTTGAATAGAAACCGATTTGACAATAAATAATAGTTAAAAAGAAAAGAGAATACTATGAAAAATTATAACCAAAGAATTGGACAACCTAGAAGAAAAAGATAAATACCTAGAAACATACAATCTTCCAAAACTGAATGAAGAAATAGATAATCTGAAAAGACTGATTACAAGTAACAAGATTGAATAAGTTGTCATAAAACTCTCAAGAAATAGAAGTTTAGAACCAGATGGATTCATAGGTGAATTCTACCAGTTAAAGAAGAATTAATACTTATTCTCCTTAAACTATTCCTTAAAAAAGAGGAAGAAAACCTTCCAAATACATTCTATGACACTTGCATTATAAACCAGACAAAGATAACTACACTTAACAATACATTAGAAGGATTATTCACCATGATCAAGTGGCTTTTATTTTGGAAATGCAAAGATAGTTCAATATTCCAAAATCAATCAATGTGGCACACCACATCAACAAAGGAAGAATAAAAAAAATCATATGATCATGCCAACAGATGCAGAAAAAGCTTTTGACAAAATTCAACTCTGTTCATGATAAAAACTCTCAACCAAGTGTGTTCAGAGGAATAATATATTAACATAATAAAGGCCACATATGAAAAACCCACAGCTAACATCATGTTCAATAATGAAAAACAGAGCTTTTCCTCTAATATCAGAAACAAGATAAGGATGTCCACTCTCGCCACTTTTATTCGATAGAATACTGAAAGTCTTACCAACAGAAATCAGATAAGAAAAGGAAATAAGAGGCATCCATATTGGTAAGGAAGAAGTAAAACTTTTACTATTTGTGGATGACATGATACTATACATAGAAAATTCTACAGACACTATGAAAAACAATCGGAATTAATAAATGAATTCAATAAAGTCAGAGTGCAAAATCAAAGTACAGAAATCTATTAAAATCCTATAAATTAATAATGAAGTAGCAGAAAGTGAAATTCAAAAAACAATCCCATTTACATTTCACCAAAAAGAACAAAATTTCTACAAATAAACTTAACAAAGAGATGAAAGACTTATACTCTGAAAACTATAAAACACCAGTGAAAGAAATGGAAGACAACACAAACAAATGGAAACATATACCATGCTTATGGATTGGAAGCCTTAATATTGTTAAAATGTTTATACTATCCAAAGCAATCTACGGATATAATGCAAGCCTTTTAAAAGCAAAAACATTTTTTTTACAGAACTAGAACAAATAATACTAAAATATTTATGGAATCACAACAGACCCTGAATAGTTAAAGCAATCTTGAGAAAGAAAAACAAAGTGGCAGGTATCACAATTCCAAATTTCAAGATATAATACAAACCTACAGTTAACAAAATCTTATGGTACTGTCAAACACAAAAAAATAGACACATATGTCAATGGAACAAAATAAAATGTCCAGAAAGAAACCAAAACTTATATGGTCTATTAGTCTATGACAGAACAGGCAAGAATATACAAGGGGAAAAGATAGTCTCTTCCACAAATAGCGTTGAGAAAACTGGACAGAAACATGAAAAGAATGAAGCTGGACTACTTTCGTTTACCATACACAAAAATAAACTCAAAATAGATTGAAGACCTAAATGTGAGACCTGAAGCCACAAAAATCCTAGAAGAAATCACAGATAGTAACTTTTCTGACATTTCCTATGGCAGCTTTTTTCTAGTTGCACAGCAAAGGAAATCATCAACCAAACAAAAAGGCAACCTACTGAATGGAAGAAGATATTTGCAAAGATATATATGACAAGGGCTAATATCCAAAATATATAAAGACTGTATATACTTCAACACCAAAGAAACTCAAACAATATTTTCAAAACAAAAATATACATTTTTCCAAAGAAGGCATATAGATATCTAATAGACACATGGAAAGGTGCTCAACATCACTCATCATCAGAAAATGCAAATCAAAGCCACAATAAGGTATCACTTTATACCTGTGAGAATGGCTAAAATAAAAAAGTCTAGTTATAGCAAGTGATGGTGAGGATGTGGAGAAAAAGGAACCTTAATGTATTATTCATGGGAATGTAAATTGGTACAGACACTCTGGAAATCAGCATGAACTTTCCTTAAAAAAGTTAAAAATAGAAATACTATATGATCTAATACTTCTACTCCTGAGTACTTAATGAAGAAAACAACAATACTAGTTTGAAATGATATAATCACCCCTAAATTTAATGCATTTTTATTATTTACCCAAGATATGGAATCAACATAAGTGTTCAATGATAGAGAAATGGATAAGGAAGAAACTATATATAGATATACATATATATGTATGTACACATACATATATACATATACATTATATATATAGTGCATATATATATAATGGATATATATATATATATATAATGTAATATTACTCAGCCTTAAAAGGATCAAATCTTGCCTTTTGTAACAATATGGATGGAACTAGATGGTATTATGCAAAGTGAAATATGTCATACCAAGAAAGAAAAACACCATAGGATTTCATTCATATAGAACCTAAAAAACAAAGCAAATACACAAACAAAATGCAGAATCAGGCCTGTAAATAGAGAACAAATTTATGGCTGACAGAAGGAAGTATTGTGAGAGTATGGACAAAATGTTAAAGTGGAGTGGGAGATACAGCTTTCTAATTATGGAAAGAGTAAGTATAGGAATAAAAGGCACAATATAGGGAATATAGTCAATGATACTCTAATGGTGTTGCATGGTGACTGATGGTAGCTACACTTGTGATAAATGTAGCAAAATATATAGAGAAGTTGAATCACTACATTATACACCTGAAATTAATGTAACATTGTGTGTCAACTATAGTCAAATAAAAGGACTGGGTTTTATATGTAAGTGATTCATCACTAAATTCTTCTCCTGAAACTAATATTACACTATATGTTAACTAACTAGAATTTAAATAAAATCTTAAAACATAAAAAAAGAAAAAGAAAGCAATTCTATTTACAATAACATACAAATATAATATACTTAGAAATAAATTTAACAAAAATGAAGGGTAAGACTTATGCAGTGAAATTACCAAATACTATTTTAATAAATTAAAAAAGATTTAAATGCAAAAGGATCCCATGCTCATGGATAATAAAACTTAATATTGTTAGCATGACAATAATACCCAAAGTTTTCTACATATTTAAGTAAATCTCTTAACAGAGTTATCCTAAAATGCATATAGAAAAGCAAAGGACCAAAAATAGCCAAGGCAATCTTGAAAAGAAGTTTAAAAACTCACACCTCTGGTTTCAAACTAAAAATTAAAAACTTGTGTTACAAAATCATACTATCAAGATAGTAAAAAGACAACCCATAGAATGGAAGAAAATATTTATAAATCAAATCTCTGATAAAGGAATTATATCCAGAATATATAAATATTTCTTCCAATTCAATATTAAAAATTCAAGTAATCCAGTTTTAAAATGGAGAAAGAATTTGTATAGTCATATCTCTAAAGAAGGTATATTAATGGCCAATAAACACAGGAAAAAATACTAAATATTAATTATTAGAGAAATACAAATGAAAACCACAATAAGATGCCACGTCCCATCCTTAGCATGGCTATATAATCCAAGAGATGAACAGTAACAAGTTTTGAGGAGGATGGAGAGAAATTGGAACACTCAATCCACTGCTGATGGGAATGTAAAATTGTACAGCTGCTTTGGAAAACAGTTTAGCCATTCCTAAAAATTAAACATAGAGTTACCATGTGCCCCAGCAATGCCACTCCTAGGTATATACTCAAAAGAAGTGAACACGTATGTCCATGCACATTTGCACACAGATATTCATAATAGCATTATTCATAATAGTCAAAAATTGAAAATAACCTAAATGTCCATCAATTTATGAATGGATAAATATTGTATATCCACATAATGTAATATTATTTAGTAACAACAAGCAATGAAGTATTGACACATGCTAAAACATGGATGAATCTTGAAAACATAATGCAAAGTGGAAGAATCCAGTCACAAAAGACCACATTTTATATTATTCAATCATTTATATGATATATCCAAAATAGACTTTTGCTGAAACTATTCCTAAAGAGTCATGTTCCATTTGATTTTGCTAAATTTCTGGGATGAAAGCTGTGGTCAAATTGCTATTATGAGGGGAGATGCCTAAGAATAATGTCCACATAGGAAAGAGCATAAAGACATAAAGAAAGACATATTTCTGAAGACATGTTTTGAGCATACAAATCCATTTGGATGCCAAGCAATTCCAATTAACTGAATTAACTAATTCCCAGTTTAAGTTGAATTTTTGGCATGTGCAACTAAAAGAATCTTGACTCATATGGTTGCTTAAACAAATTATTTGTTTTTTATTTACATTGTTTTTGATATATTGTAAATACAGGAAAGATGTGCTGCAGAATTTTATTTACTATAATTGCTATGGCTTTGTGTAAATATTCATTCTTCAGTAGATTTACTGCCCTGCAGAAAACAAACTCTGTATAGAGGTATATATATCAATTAAACATGCTATAACCTGGATTACATAAAAATGAAAGGAATATTCAAATTTCATTTAAAAATACATTACTTTTTTGTGGTAATAGTAGTCTTTCCACCACTGGAGGGTTGGTTATAAGATAAATACATTTCTTGTCTCAACTTTGAGAGTTCCTTACAAATAAAAGAAAATAAAATTATTTGAAAAAAGTAGTAACATGAGGTAAGAGGTATGTTCGATCATTTAATAAAGTTAGTAAGAATAATTACTTTTTCCCTTCCCCTTTAGCTTGGACATAAGAGTGTTCTAATTCCATCTGTTAAGTACCATATATTATTGCTTCATGGTACTGAATAAGTTACATCATATGCCTGTGCAGGAATTAACTAACTGGTATAGGATTTCTTTATTTGAGGGATTACATGATATATTTTTTTAATATTTTTATTTATTTCTAGGAGAGAGAGAGACAGCGTGAGCAGGGGAGGGTCAGAGAGAGAGGGAGACACAGAATCTGAAGCAGGCTCCAGGCTCTGAGCTGGCAGTCAGCCCAGAGCCTGACGCGGGGCTCAAGTCCACGAACCGCGAGATCATGACCTAAGCGAAAGTCGGACGCTTAACCAACTAAGCCACTCAGGCGCCACAGGGATTACATGATATTAAATAGTCATGGTTCTCAAAGATGTGATAGTTTTTGTCCTAAAAAGCTTGAAAAGTATAGTCATAGCAGAAAAGCACTGGCACTTCATTATGAAGGCAGGTATTATTTCCTAACTGAAAATCTATCACTGATCATTACTACAAGCATAATTACTTCAATAACAAGAATATAACATCAGCCACCATTTTTGGTGGTTCCTTCCTTCAGTACAAACTATTTTATAACAAATCCTGAGCCACATGCTACAGATACAGAGAGGAATATAACAGTCCTTTGCTGAACAGCCTTCCTGGAAGTTTCACTGCTAATGAGATATAACGGTAGAAATATTAAATGCACAATAGCACTCTTTTTTTGCTTCAATTCTTGCTTTCATTTTAATTATATCTCTTAAAATATGAATCTCGCTCTTCTTCGCAGTTACATTCTACTTCATGAATAAAGTGAGTCTTGGAAATGTTGCCCTTGTCTAGCTCATGGGAAGTATTTATCATACTTACCTGAGTTCCTCTCCACCTCTATCACTTCCCTTCTTACCTCGGATTGACGCTTTATAAGAGAGTCCTTCTCTTCCAATAAGCTTGTCAGCTCATGAAGCTTGAATTGGAAGTCACTGCAACTTCCTTCTCTTCTTGAAACGTCTTTTTGGTACTGATTTAATTGAGCCTAGTGATTTAAAAGAGATAAGAATTAATATAGATCTGATTTACAAATTAAGTAATTGAGTTCCAAGAGGTTAAGTGGCATAAAGTCATACAGGAAGTTATGAAATCAAGAACAAAGTGCCAATAGTTGTAAACATTTGTAGAGTTTGATGAATAAAAATTATGACGTAAAATGCCAATAGAAATTTCTCAGTTTTTAAAAATGCCTTTATTATATAGGGCTAGGGATTACTTAAGTAACAGTCCTAGGCCATAAAATTAAAATAAACCTAAAAAATAGGTACTTTAGATGCCTTCAAATATTAATTAAAGAAAACACACTAATAATAACTAATATTAAATTGTGATTTACAGTTCACAAAATATTTCTCTGGCATGACTTATCTCAATCTTCACAGTAGCCTAGTGAAATAAGTTTTATTAAAATTCTATTCATAAAATAGGTAAATGAGATTGCCAGAGAGGTTAGATGACAGAAAGTCCCACAGCTGGTAAGCAACATAGCTGCAATTCCAAGACAGATATTCTGACTCCAAATCCTGCCTATTTTTTTTCTTTTGTACTACACTATGTGTGCATAGACGGAAGTTAAGTTGAAGTGTTATTAGTAATGTTAGGAGGAAAAAGAAACGGAGAGACGGGGCAAGATGGCGGAGAAGTAAGGAGCTCCGTACTTGCACTCGCGCCCATATATCACACAGAAAAGATCTGAAGCCATTGGAAACCTTACAAAACCTGAGAGATTGGGAGAAAAAGGACACAGAATCCACTGAGAAAGGCTTCTAACGGCTACTTCAAGAAACAAGCCAGAGTACACAAGGTGGAGAGTCCCAAATACCACTATGAATAGGAAAATAAAATAACCAAGGTCCCAAGAAGAGAGACCAAGAGATACCATTCAAAAAACACTCTCTGAAAGGATAGGCCCTGGAAAGTCAAAGAGTCTTCTTGGATAGAGCAGTGTTCATAGAAACAGAGAGCATAACAGGTCTTTAAAACCAACAAGAGCCGGAAAGCTAACTAAAATGACGAAACGAAAGAGCTCTCCTCCAAAGAAACTCCAAGAAGGAATGACAGCTAATGAACTGCTCAAAACAGATATCAGTAGCATAACTGAACAAGATTTTAGAATAATAATGGTAAAATTAATAGCTGGGCTTGAAAAAAACTACGGGACATCAAAGAAACTATGGCTACAGACAGAATGGAAAATAAAAATAGGCATGAAGAATTAAAAAATGCGATAAATGAGATCCATAATAAATTAGAGGCCTCCAATGCACGGATTGAAGAGGCAGAAAGGAGAATAAGTGATTTAGAAGACACCATTATAGAAAAACAAGAAGCTGACAAAAAAAGAGACAAACTGATCCAGGAACAGGAAAGAAGAATTCGAGAGCTCAGCGATACGGTCAAACGCAACAATATCCGTATCATAGGAATCCCAGAAGAGGAAGAGAGAGGGAAAGGTGCTGAAGGAGTCCTGGAACAAATTATAGCAGAGAACTTCCCCGACCTGGGGAAGGAAGTAAATGTGGAAGTACAAGAGGCTCAGAGGACTCCCCTCAGACGTAACCTGAATCGATCTTCTGCACGACATATCATAGTGAAAATGGCCAAATACAAGGACAAAGAGAGAATTTTGAAAGCAGCTAGGGAGAAAAGGGCCCTAACATACAAAGGGAAACCTATCAGAGTGGTGACAGACCTATCTACTGAAACTTGGCAGGCTAGAAAGGAATGGCAGGAAATCTTCAATGTGATGAACAGTAAAAATATGCAGCCAAGAATCCTCTATCCAGCAAGCCTGTCATTCAAAATAGAAGGAGAGATAAAAACCTTTCCAAATAAACAGAAATTGAAAGAATTTGTCACCACGAAGCCAGCCCTACAAGAAATCCTGAGGGGGATGCTCTGAAGGAAAGGTTGCAAGGAACAAAGATACCAGAGACACCACCACAAACATGAACCCTACAAAAGATACAAAGACTCTAAACCCACATATTTCAATAATAACACTGAATGTAAATGGGCTGAATGCTCCAATCAAAAGACATAGGGTAGCAGAATGGATTAAAAAACAAAATCCATCAATATGCTGTCTACAAGAAACTCATTTTAGACGGGAAGATACCTTCAGATTAAAAGTAAGGGGATGGAGAAATATATATCATGCTACAGGAAATCAAAAGAAAGCCGGAGTAGCGATACTTATATCAGACAAACTGGACTTTAAATTAAAGACAATCACAAGAGATGAAGAAGGGCACTACATAATAATTACAGGGTCCATCCATCAGGAAGAACTAACAATCATAAATGTCTACGCACCGAATATGGGAGCACCTAAATATCTAAAACAATTAATCACAAACAGAAACAAGCTTATAGATAAGAATGTGCTAATAGCAGGGGACTTTAATACTCCGCTTACAGCAATGGATAGGTCAACCAGACAGAAAATCACTAAAGAAATAATGGACTTGAAAGACACATTGGACCAGATGGATCTGACGGATATATTTAGAACTTTACATCCTGAGGCCAGGGAATTTACTTTCTTCTCAAGTGCGCATGGCACATTCTCCAAGATAGATCACATACTGGGACATAAAGCAGCCCTCAATAAATATAAAAGAATAGAGATCATACCATGCACACTGTCAGATCACAATGCTTTGAAACTTGAAATCAATTACAGGAAGAAGTCTGGAAAACCGCCAAAAACATGGAGGTTAAAGAACACCCTTCTAAAGAATGAATGGGCCAATCAGGCAATTAGAGAGGAAATTAAAAAATATATGGAAACAAATGAAAATGAAAACACAACAATTCAAAATCTATGGGATGCGGCCAAGGCAGTCCTAAGAGGAAAGTACATTGCTCTCCAGGCCTATTTCAAGAGATTAGAAAAAGCACAAGTCCAAAATCTAACAGCTCACCTAAAGGAGCTAGAGGCAGAGCAACAAGAACGCCCTAAACCCAGTAGAAGAAGAGAAATAGTAAAAATTAGAGCAGAAATAAACAACATAGAGACCAAAGAAACAATTGAACAGATCAATGAAACCAAGAGTTGGTTTTTTGAAAAAGTAAACAAAATTGACAAACCTCTAGCCAGGCTTATCAAAAAGAAAAGAGAGAGCACCCAAATAGACAAAATTATGAATGAAAATGGACTTATTACAACCAACCCCTCAGAAATACAAGCAATTATCAGGGAATACTATGAAAAATTATATGCCAACAAATTGGACAACTTAGAAGAAATGGACAAATTCCTAAACACACACTCACTACCAAAATTCACACGGGAAGAAATAGAAAACCTGAACAGACCCATAACGAGTGAAGAAATCGAATCAGTGATCAAAAATCTCCCAACAAATAAGAGCCCTGGACCTGATGGTTTCCCTGGGGAATTCTACCAGACATTTAAAACAGAATTAATCCCAATTCTTCTCAAGCTATTCCAAAAAATAGAAGTCGAAGGAAAACTCCCGGACTCATTTTATGAAGCCAGCATCACTCTGATTCCCAAGCCAGACAGAGATCCAGCAAAAAAAGAGAACTATAGGCCAATATCCTTGATGAATACGGATGCAAAAATTCTCAACAAGATCCTTGCAAATCGAATCCAGCAGCATATCAAAAGAATCATCCACCAAGATCAAGTGGGATTCATTCCTGGGTTACAGGGCTGGTTCAACATTCGCAAATCAATCAATGTGATCCATCATATCAATAAAAGAAAAGATAAAAACCATATGATCCTGTCAATAGATGCAGAAAAAGCATTTGACAAAATACAGCATCCCTTCTTAATAAAGACTCTCGAGAAAGTTGGGATAGAAGGAACCTACTTAAACATCATCAAAGCCATCTATGAGAAGCCTTCAGCTAACATCATCCTCAACGGGGAAAAACTGAGAGCTTTCCCCCTGAGATCAGGAACACGACAGGGATGTCCACTCTCACCACTGTTGTTTAACATAGTGCTGGAAGTCCTAGCATCAGCCATCAGACAACAAAAGGAAATCAAAGGCATCAGAATTGGCAAAGAGGAAGTCAAACTTTCACTCTTCGCAGATGACATGATACTCTACATAGAAAACCCGACAGACTCCACCAGAAGCCTACTAGAACTGATCCAAGAATTCAGCCAAGTTGCAGGGTACAAAATCAACGTACAGAAATCGGTTGCATTTTTATACACCAATAATGAAGCAACAGAAAGAGAAATCAAGAAACTGATCCCATTCACAATTGCACAAAAAACCATAAAATACCTCGGAATAAACCTAACCAAGGATACAAGAGATCTGTATGATGAAAACTATAGAAAACTTATGAAGGAAATTGAAGAAGACACAAAGAAATGGAAAAACATTCCATGCTCATGGATAGGAAGAATAAATATAGTTAAGATGTCATTACTACCTAAAGCACTCTACACATTCAATGCAATTCCAATCAAAATTGCACCAGCATACTTCTCAAAACTAGAACAAACTATCCAAAAATTTGTATGGAACCACAAAAGACCCCGAATAGCCAAAGTAATACTGAAAAATAAAACCAAAACGGGAGGTATCACCATCCCAGACTTCAGCCTCTACTACAAAGCTGTCATCCTCAAGACAGTATGGTATTGGCACAAAAACAGACACATAGACCAATGGAACAGAATTGAGAACTCAGAAGTGGACCCAAAAGTATACAGCCAACTGATCTTTGACAAAGCAGGAAAGAATATCCAATGGAAAAAAGACAGCCTTTTTAACAGATGGTGTTGGGAGAACTGGACAGCAACATGCAGAAGAATGAAACTAGATCATTTTCTCACACCATGCACAAAAATCAACTCAAAATGGATAAAGGACCTGAACGTGAGACAGGAAACTATCAACACCCTAGAGGAGAAAGCAGGAAACAACCTCCTTGACCTCCACCGCAGCAACTTCTTACTTGACACATCCCCAAAAGCAAGGGAATCAAGAGCAAAAATAAACTGTTGGGACCTCATCAAGATTAAAAGCTTCTGCACAGCCAAGGAAACAACCCAGAAAATTAATAGGCAACCAACGGAATGGGAAAAGATAGTTGCAAATGACATATCAGATAAAGGGTTAATATCCAGAATCTATAAGGAACTCACCAAACTACACGCCCGAAAAACAAACAACCCAGTGAAGAAATGGGCAGAAGACATGAACAGACACTTCTCCAAAGAGGACATCCAGATGGCCAACAGACACATGAAACGATGCTCAGCATCCCTCCTCATCAGGGAAATACAAATCAAAACCACACTGAGATACCACCTCACGCCAGTCAGAGTGGCTAAAATGAGCAAATCAGAGAACTCTAGATGCTGGCGAGGATGTGGAGAAACGGGCACCCTCCTACACTGTTGGTGGGAATGTAAACTGGTACAGCCCCTCTGGAAAACAGTGTGGAGGTTCCTCAGGAAACTAACAATAGAACTCCCTTATGACCCAGCAATAGCACTGCTAGGAATTTACCCAAGGGATACAGAAATGCTGAGGCATAGGAGCACATGTACCCCAATGTTCATAGCAGCACTCTCCACAATAGCTAAAACATGGAAAGAGCCTAAGTGTCCATCAACAGATGAATGGATCAAGAAGATGTGGTTTATCTATACCATGGAATACTACATGGCAATGAGAAACAATGAAATCTGGCCATGTGTAGCAACATGGATGGACCTTGAGGGTGTTATGCTGAGCGAAATAAGTCAGGCAGAGAAGGACAAATATCATATGTTTGCACGTATAGGAGGATTAGGAGGAACTTGACGGAGGAACAAGGGGGAGAAGAAGGGCGGAAATGGTGGGGGAAAGGGAGAGAGGCAAACCATGAGAGACTCTTGAATGCTGACAAAAACTGAGGACTGATGGATGTGGGGGGGAGGAGGGATGGGCATGGAGGAGGACACTTGTGGGGATGAGCACTGAGTGTTATGTGGAAACTAATTTGACAATAAACTATTTGTAAAAAAAAGAAAAGAAAGAAAGTTTTAAATAAAACACTTTTTTTGGTATTAGAAAAAAATTTTAAATAATTAAAAATTAAAAAAAATTACTTGTGATATTAAAAAAAGGAGGAAAAAGAAACAAGTGAACTTAATCTGTTAGAAATATTGGTTGGCTTTTGAACATACTACACTTTGTATCATTTTGGGTTTTGGAAAAAATTCTACTGTGGTATTTGGGGAGAAAAACCTATGGTTGGTTTTCCCATTAAATATTTAAGTATATTTAACTATATTTAGGAATCAATAAAGTAAGAGTCAATTTGATGCAGAATTACAAGATAAGGCAGTGTATACTTATTTTCACAAATATAACCCTAATTTTGAAGCCAATTAATGGTATATAATTCAACCCTGGTTTTATCCTTGTGGTTGACAAAGTTCTTGCTATGGAACATGTTTCAAAGTCAATTGAGGATTTTTAAAAATCGAACTGTGGTTTTGCAGGATAATCTCAAATGTTGCTTTTGACTGCACACACATGCTTTAAACAAAATCTTAATGGGTTCTTCCCAACCACTAAAAATAAATGATTAAAAATAAAAAAAACCAAATACTGAACTTAATGTCTTCTTTTGATTTTCTAAAGGTTAACCTAAATTAAAAAACAATTTAGCAATATGTATACACAGTAATATGTATTTAAACAAAAGGTTCTATTCCAGGTTCCTGACTCTACCTTCAGCTGACTTTTTTCCTGTAGCTTTTAAACTTGCAACGATCAAAATTTTATTATAAAGTCTGTGCTGATCATGTATTTATTCATTGGAGGATCAACATACCCTTAGCTTGCAGATCTCTCTATCTTTTTCCATTCTTAAGTTTTTTACCATCTCCATGTAATGATTGCCAATCTCATCCATTTTCACCTGCAGCATTGGGCCTGTGCAAGTCTCAGACACCTACACAAGGGAAAATAACTTTCTGTAAGTGGACTGTTATGAAGGAAATGTGCATTGTAAGACTTATTATAAGATGAAAAACACATGATTAAACAAAGCATTGAAATAACAAGAGTGAATGTAGGAATTGTATTATTGAGACATAACTACATATGAGAACATCAGGAAGCAGTCCATATATTTTCTCAAGAAGAATGGGATGTATATATACATATAGAATATACATATATTTACTGTTGCCAATTCTAGGATTACAATGGTATAAGTAAGGCAGTAATGTGTATTTGAAACAAAGTTTTAATACCTGTATTCTGAGATTTTTATTCTCTTGTTCTAAATTATGATTACAGTATTCTAGCTCTTTTAGCTTATATTCCATGTCTGATAATGTATGGCGAAGAGAGAGATTGTTTTCTTCCAATGCTTGGCATTTTGAGGTTGAGTCTTGAAGTCCTTGCTATTAAAAAGACACAATAAGACAAAAGGATTCTACTTTTTGGAGGAGAGTACTCTCTTAGTTGATTAATTCAATGAAATAAAACAAATATTTTTCCATTATATATTTACCCTTAAATGGTAAGTTAAATCAGCCATGAAAAAGTTTCCTGCCCCTAGTCTGATATGCTTATCTTGAATGAGAAGGAATTAAGACTGAATGAATTTTCAGTGCTCCAATTTAGCAATCTGACTCTTATTACTCTTTGACAATATTTTGCCTTCTAGAAGGCACCAAAATGACCATATGTCTGGTTATTTATGTGGAAACTGAGAAAAAATGTAAGACTGTCATAAGAGTGAAGATTAGGAAGGTATCAGTCTTAGGGACTCATTACAATTTCCAGAATCATCTCTGCTCAGACATATGGAGAATATGTCTAGATTTCATTGATTTATTCACTGCACAAACATGTGTTAAGACTACAAAACCTTTTTATCAACATATTAGTAGATTAAATAAATGAGTGAACTTATCTCTTTAATATATATACAATTTTTGTCACCCAACAGCTCAGATAATTGTGAATTGTATATACTTTATATATATAATATACTTTATATTTATATTTTAAAGTATATATTATATTTTAAATATATAAAATATATATTTATATAAATATATATAAATAATATATAAAGTATATATTTATATTTTAAAGTATATGTTTATACTTTATATTTATATTTCTATATAATATATATAAAGTATATCATATATATAAAATTATATATATATAAAACAAGGTTATCTGTTCTTATGAGAAATCTTTCAGTCATTGAAAATAACGAAAGCTACTCAAGTTTCATATGAATAAATTGTTCCATCATATTTTAATTATGTCTGTTCATATTTTAATTATGTCTGTATTGTATGTCATAACTACGTGTCAGTAATTGTGCATATGAATATCTATCAATCTATTTTATCATCAATGAAAATATCAACTTACCTGCTGCTGGCGATTATTTGCTCTCACTGATGCCAAGAGTTCTTCATACTCTTTTATTTGAGTTTCTTTGAATGCCAAGTCTTTCTCAAGTCTTATCTTGTCATTTTCCAGTAGCTAGAAGCAAAATTATTTGTTATAACTCAGAACTTGTCAACAATCATACAATACAAAGACTTGTTTATATTTGAAGCCTTCAGCAAGCACTTGGTTCGTTTGCAGTTGTCTAATAAAACATAATTCTAAAAAGTCAAGCAAAATATAGGATACAAATGGATGAAACTTTAAAAACTTGCATTCTAAGAGACCTTTTGATGAACTAATTCTAACTTCAATGAAGCAAAACCTTCAAATTATTTTAATGTTTTGCTCCAATCTACAAAGACTTTTTGTTAACCCCAGCAGGTGGTGAGTTTTCAAAGTAGAGTCTAAATGTGTTCATCAGAACCCAGAAATGAAATAACCCACTCCAGATTTAAGAAGTGATTCATTGTATAAAAGGTATTCTAAATGTATTTAGATAACGGGACCTAGAACACCAACTAAAAAGGTTAACTTCTTGGAAAAAATAGTTTTCAAGTATTCAAATAAATTCAAAGTATGGTTTATCATTACAGAAGAAGAGGAGATTCCCACTCAATGGGTTAGATTATTCTAATTTTGCAAACTACTTCTTGGCTGGTATTAAGTTACCTTAGTGATAAACTAAATAATAAGTATATACTCAACTTTTTTTTTCATTTTGACATTGGGGAGCTCTTATTTCCTCTCTAAACCCCAAGTAATTGTTTCAAGAAAATATGTCTGGGTGAGCATAATATTGTTGCATTGTACTGAATTTTGCAAGGTAGATTAAATGACTTCAATTCTATGTTAGGAAGGTAGGAACTAGTAAGACTTTGGAAAGAAAAATAAAAATAAGTGTTACTGTCAAGTCATTTTGAAGATGTCCAAGCTCCTCTCGTATGTTGCTGAATGTGGACAGCACTAGATGGAGTGATTTATCAGACATGCCCCTCATCTGGAGGAAGAAAACGATTGATGGTTTGTATTTAATAACATTTACAAATAGGCTATGTAAGTAATAGTAGTCTTATTTTTCTGTTCCCATAAACAACGTTATTTAAAGTTTTATTTTTTATATAGCAATATTAGAATAGTAATACACAGCTTACTATTTGTCAATAACATGTAGAAGTAATCCAATCAACATTCCTGAAGAGATCATAGCTATGTGATTAGAACAAGGATCTATTATTTTTTCCATGATGAAGTATCATCTTTCTCACAAGACAGAAATCTATCAGCAAATTCTTAAATTCGCTTTTATTGTTTAAAGATTTAAAAAAATGAGGCATTCAAACTTCAAATAATAAAATGCATATCCCTAAGGTGCTGCCAAATGCATGGATATTTCCTGAGGTGAGAAGAATAAAATATTAATTCAGTTTAGCCTTGAAGTATAGAAACATCTCAAATTTGGGGCACCTGAGTGGTTCAGTCGTTTAAGCATCTGACTCTGGCTCAGGTCATGATCTCATGGCTCATGGGTTTGAGCCCCGCATGGGGTTCTGTGCTGGCAGCTCAGAGCCTGGAGCCTATTTCAGATTCTGTGTCTCCCTCTCTCTCTGCCCCTCCCCCGCTCATGCTCGGTCTCTCTCTGTCTCAAAAATAAAATAAACTATATTTAAAAAAGAAACATCTCAAATTTTAAAGAGGAGGGAGAAAAGCCTTTTAACTAGATTAAACTCACTTATTTAAAAAAATGGTTTAAAAAACAAGCAACTTCCGTTTTGGGTAAGATAGAATAGAAATAATTTTCCTTGTTCCTCCTGCTAAGTATAACTAAAAGCCCTGGACATTATTATGTATAAAACAAGCAAGCAAACAAACAAAAAAGACTTGGAAAGGTGGAAAGAAGAAAACCTGGTTAGGAATATTTGTACCTAAAAAATAACAGAGAAGTGAGTTCTTGGTTTTCTTCTTGCTTCATGTATCACACAGACTGGTGTTGGAGAAGCCTGTAACCCAGAAACACTACTGGAGACAGACAACAAAAGTCTTTAGAAAAGCGTGTTTTTTCTAGCCAAAGGACCATGAAAAGAGCAGCCTAGCAAGGCAGAGAACTTGTAGATAATAACGAGTTATTCCAATTGAACACCAGAGAGAATAATTTTTAACTTTACTGTCATCCAAACCATCAAAGGCCAAGGAGAGAACCTTGACTTTCTCCCTTACCAGGCTCTAAAAAGGCCCCCTAACACCACTTATCAGGTTGGTGTTAGAGAAAGCAGGGTGGAGAGATGGGAAGTTCATCCCCACTGGGAAAAAAATGAGTCACCCAGTACTGTGGTTCCGTTAAGAGTATGAAAGGAGCCTAGGCTTTCACTTTATCCAGTATTAATAATACACTGCTTCAACTCCCTGCTGGCGTGATGTCAGAAGTTTCTCAGTGAAGAGTCAGGACTTTTATCACTGCCCAACAGAAATGAGGATGTTCATCTTGCAGTGTCAGTGGAGGCCAACTGGGGAACAGTAATGAGGCACTTTTCCACATCCAAACCAGAGTGAAATCAGTGGGGGCTTAGTAGAGAACCACAATTTCTACCCTTGCCCAGGAGGAACAAGGAGTTCCTCCCCTAATCAGTGTCAACAGAGGCTGAGTGGGGAACCTGGACTTCCACCCACAGCTGATAGTAATAGGTAGTGATCCCATGTCTTCTGTTGTTTCAGTGTCAAAGGAAGCTTACTAAAACAGAAGATATGAATAAGATACAGAGTCATAACATAATACTCAAAATGTCTAGGTTTTGATTTAAAAAAATCGCTAGTCATTCTAAGAACCAAGAAAACTTTACCTTGGCAAGAAAAACAATTAACAGATGCCAATATCAAGATAACAGAAATGTTAGAATTGTCTGACAAGGATTTTAAAGTAGTCATCATAAACATAAATCAAAATTAAGATTTAAAACAAAAATAAAGTCTCAGAAACAAAACAGATAATTTCAGAAAGGAAATAGAAGATATAAAGAATAACTAAATGGGAATTTTAGAATTATAAAACTCAATAACTATAAAAACAGAAACAAAAACCTCAATGGATGGACTAAAAAATAAAATGGAAAGAACAGAGCAAAGAATCAGTGAACTTAAAGATAGAATAGTAAAATGGTACTTAATCAGAACAGAGAAAAATTGCATTAGAAAATAATTGAACGGAGCTTCACAGACCTGTGGGAGTATAACACATATCTAATATGCATGCCATAAGAGTCCTGGAAACATAGAAGAAAAAAGGTGGAGTTGAAAAAGTATTTGAAGAAATAATGGCTGTAAACTTCCCCAAATTAGCAAAAATTATAAGTATAGGTTCAAGAAGTTGGGCAAATTCCAAATAAGATAAATCCAAAGAAATCCACGCCCAGAAAAATCAGTCAAACTTCTTAGAACTAAAGATAAATTTTAAATCTTTAAAGCAGCAAGAGAAACCTTAACTATTGGTAATAACAACTCAAATGACAGCATATTTTTCATCAGACGACATCTTAGTAGCCAGAGGGAAACAGCACACAATTTTTTAAGTGCTCAAAGAAAAGAACTGTCAACTACAAATTCTGTATGTAATGAAAATATCCTTTAGGAATTAAAAGGGAATCACAACATTAGCAGATGAAGAAAACTGAAAAAAATTGTCACTAACAGACTTATCCTAACTGGCTGAAGGAAGTTCTCTGAAGAGAAAGAAAATGATAAAGAAAGGAATTTGGAACATCAAAAAGGAAGAAATAACATCTTAAGCAATAATATGATAAACAGAGTAGGTTTGCCTTCTATTGCATTTTCTAAATTATGTTTGATGGTTGAAGCAAAAAATTATAACACTGTCTGAGGTGGATCTCAATGCATGGGGAGAAAATATTTAAGATAATTATGTTATAAATGTGGAAAGTAAAGAGAGATAAAGGAAGCAAACTTTTTTTTAATTCACTGAACCTGACAAAATGTTGACACTAATATACTGGGATAAAATTATGGATACATAATGTAATTCTTAGAGCAACCACTAAAAAGCCTATACTAAGAGATATACTCAAAATATCAGAGATAAATAAAAATGAAGTTATAAAACATGTTCAACTAATCAACAGTAAGGCAAGACAAAAAAAACAGTGAAACAACAAAGACAAATAGAACAAACAGAAAACAAAAAAATAAAAATAACAGACCTAGCCCTAACAATTAAATAATTGCAACGTGGTCTAAATACACCAATTAAAAGACAGAAATTTACAGAGTGATAAAAAAAAAGCTTGACCCAACAACATGTTTTCTACAAGAAACTAACCTCAAATATAATGAAAATTTAAAAATATATAATGAAAATAAAAGGTTGGGGGAAAAAAGGTATACCATGCAAACATTAATAAAAAGAAAACAAGAGTGCTATATTGATATTAGATCAAAATGACTTCAGAGCAAAGAAAATTACCAGGAACAGAGAGGGACCCTTACATAATGATAAGAGGGTCAATTCACCAAGAATACATAGCAAATCATAAATGTTTATCCACCAAACAACAGAGCTGCCAAATGTATAGAACTTTAAAAACTGATAGAACTGAAAGAAAAAAAGACAAGTCCACAATTATAACTGAATATTTCTATATGCCTCTCTCAGCAACTGGTAAGCACTACTTGGCAGAGAATGAGCAAAAATGTATAAGAATTTAACATTAACAACTTAACCCATCAATCAAAGTATCTAATTCTTTCATGTGCCCATGGAATTTACGCTAAGATAGACCATATCCTTGACCATAAAATGAAACTTAACCATTTAAAAAATAATTGATCTCATATGGAATATATTTTCTGGGTATAGGGAAATCAAACTAAAAATCAATACCAGAAACACAACAGGAAAATCTCTAAGCACTCTGAAATTAAATAACATACTTCAAAATAATCCACAAGTCAAAGCAGAAGTGTACACATAGGTAAAAAGTACATAGAACTGAGAGAAAATGAAAATATACACCATAATTTGTGGGAGATAGCTAAAGTCACGCTGAGAGGATATTTATAGCACTTTCTGTTCTCAATTAAGGGAAGCCCTCTTGGCTAGTGGTTTGTCACTGTTGATCTCACACCCACCCTTAACCCTATCTCACCTGTAGAATATAGCGAATTTGCTGTTTTGTGAACTCTGACAATCCTCTGGGAATCAAGGATTCAATGTCTTCTGACTGTAAGAAAAGAGAGGCTTATATATTGAACAGATACACAAGAATATTGTAATTGTAGGGTCTGCAGTTCACAAACTTTTGTGCAAGAGAGCATATTTTTCGGAACATCAAAAAATTATTTCACGTTTTGGGCGATAGTTGTTACCAACTTCATTTCTAGCCTGATCTTTCTTACTTTTGACAAATTGATTATAGGGGCACCTGGGTGGTTCAGTCAGTTAAGTATCCAACTCTTGGTTTTGGCTCAGATCATTATTTCATGGTTTGGTGAGTTCAAGCCCCACACTGGTATTTGTGCTGACAGTGCAGAACCTGCTTGGGATTCTCTCCCTTTCCCACTATCTCTGACCCTCCCCCACTCACACTGTCTCTGTCTCTCAAAATAAATAAACTTAGGCAAATTATTTTAAAAATTAATTTTACGACAGGCACTATGGAAATAACTGAATTATAGGCATTTTAGGGAAAAGTTTTGTGCAACCAACCAGATGTTACACTTCTACATTTTTTAAAAGAGCAATTTAAAAAACAAAAAGATGGTCTCTCAAATCCCATTAAACACTTTCAGTGTATATTTAAACAACTAGAAGCTTTGTAGGGTGGTAAATATGATATTTTAGAAGCTGATTTTTTTAATAATGAAAATTGAGGATTTACTTTGAGCTATGATGACTTCTGAAACAGTAAATGTTGCCACAGCAACATTTAGAAGCCTCAACTGATTTTTTTTTATTTTTTACTTGAAGCAATACAAATTTATTTTCTAGTAGTTTTGGAGGTTGGAATCAATGGGGTAAAGCTAACATGTCAGTAGGACTGCATTTTTTTTTTTTTTTTTGGTGGGCTCTAGAGGAGAATCTATTTCCTTGCCTTTTTGTTTCTACAGACTGTCTGAATTCCTTGGTTGGTGGCTTCTTCACTCCCACCTCTGCTTTCATTGGAAGATCTCCTGACACTGACCTCCTGCCTCCCTCTTTTAAGGACCTTCAGTGTTAACATTGGACCCACCCACATAATCCAGCATAAACTCCTCACTTTAATCTTAATTTAGTCACATTTGAAAAGTTTCTTTTACCATGTTAAGGTAACATATTCGAAGGTTTTAGAGATTAGGGTGTGGGCATCTTTGGGGGGCCATTATTCTGTCTTCCACATCATCTTATTGCCCTCTTTCTGAAGCTCATGTCTATATAGTTTCCCTTTGTAAGATCTAAATCCAAGAGAAGGAGAGTCTTATTATTAGAAGGGTCTATTCTTCCACCTGCCCAAGACCATCCTTGGAAGACTAACCAAGAATCCACTTCCTCAGAGCACATCTTGACCTCTTCCTCACGGGTTGATTTTTCTCTATGGCTGCTACAGGACAAGTTAATTAGACTACCATCCAGTACTTCTGACTTCAGTACCCTTTCCCCACACCATAGAAGGATGATATCCTTACAAAAACACAGAGAGCCAGGGACTGAAGCTAAGACATCACAGCCAGATACTTATCTTGCCAAATCCTATGCCCAGCCCATTAAGTATCATTGTCTTATTTTATTCAAATATAATTAACAAATAGTATTATATTAGTTTCAGATGTACAATATAATGATTTAGCAATTCTATGCGTTTCTCAGTATTTAACAAAATAAGGGTACTCTTCTTAAGCCCCATTATCTATTTTACCCATTCTCCCACTGACCCTCCCTTTGGTGAGAAGCTTCAACTAATTTTATGTGAGAATCACTGTAATGAATACAATATATCAATACACTGGAAATAAAGAAAAAAATTAACATAAAAGAGGCCACTGTGTTTTTTTATTACATCAAAATCAGTTCTTTCTCTATTTGATTACTTACTACATTAAAAGTAATTGTTAGCAAAATGTGCATATATAATAGAATTAAAAATTGAAAAAAATTAAGTTGCTGTCTGTTTGGCATGGGTCATAAGGTTTCAAAATACCTTAAAATTATATTTGCTATTTCCTTAATACAGGTCTTAAGTTTCTAAAGCAGAGAGTATGTGGCCAATGAAATTTTCAATGTTTTGATAAGCAAAGACACATTAAATCATGACAGTAGATAAAATATTTTTGCATTAATGATTATTACTTTTATGATTTTTATTTTTACAGTCATTAAAAACATATAAATGGTTCTATCATTTTGAAAACAAAATAATCATTATATCTTTCACGAATCTGTGTTTCTAGTCTAATAAAGGTACCAAACTAAAGCAATATTATTACTTCAAATATCAGAATCTGCTTTGTTATCATCTATGTTTGATTTTCAACTATTTTTGCACTTACTTCATCTGTAGACTCAAAGTCCTCTTTGCTGCATGAGTGAAAATAAAAAGATAGACAACCTTAAGAAAATGCATATATTGATCATATATAAATGCTAGTGTTCTAATTATTTTATCTTACTTTTTGCTATATCATAACACCAATTCAATTTATAATTCAAGCAAGAAATTTTAAACTAACTAATATTGCACTTGACGAAAATAAAAATAATTTACCTGAAACTAGTTAATCTATTAAAAATGAACAATATCAAAATAACAAACCAAAAGAATATACAGAATCAGTTACTGCCATGCACTAGCACCAGTCCGCTTATGGCTAGATGTAAAAGTCCTTGAAGCTTGGTAATAAATGCTGCCTGAGTGAATTAATAACAATAATAGTTGTTCTCTCTTTCCACCTCCATTTTCTCCTGTATTATTCACTTTCAGTGGTGAGTGCAACTTCTCTCTACAGAGTCCTCAAATTATTTCATACCTTTTTCATGAAGATCAAAACTTGTAAGATAAGACTGAATAATTCCTTAAGTCTATACTACAGTATATATGACAGTGAAAAAACCTAAAACATACTTGAATGTTTGCATGGGGACAAAGCTGTAAGCAACATGACCAAAATTCTAGTGGGATGATAAAACTTCCAACATCAAAATGATGGTTTGGGCACCAGGGTTAGAAGACCCTTTGTGAAGCCATGTTAGGAAGATAAATACCACAAAAGAATTCTTAGTGATTATACCAGTCTGGCACTTGCTTCTTTGGGGAGTGATAAAAGTGGAAAAGGATACAGTTTAAATGTAAACTTTACATTAAATGTCAGTGGCAACAGACAAGCCTTTATTTCTTTTTTTTAATGTTTTATTTATTTCTAGGAAGGAGAGAGAGACAGCGTGAGCAGGGGAGGGTCAGACAGAGAGGGAGTCACAGACTGAAACAGGTTCCAGGCTCTGAGCTGGCTGTCAGCACAGAGCCTGACGCGGGGCTCGAACCCATGAACCCCGAGATCATGACCTAAGTGAAAGTCGTATGCTTAACCAACTAAGCCACCCAGGCGCCCTGACAAGCCTTTATTTCTGACTACTGTTCCATCTTTGCTTCGTTGAAGAATTTGGCACAAAATATATGGTGAATATACTTCTAAAATAAAAACACATTACACATGTTCTGACAGCAAGGCAGAATATTTTTAAAATGGTTGTATAAAATCAGAGGTATATGAGTGACATATCTTCAATGTAGAAGAATAATATTTTATTATTTTTTAAATTCTTTAATATTTTATTTATTACTGAGACAGACAGTGTGAGCAGGGGAGAGTAAGAGAGAGAGGGAGACACAGAATCTGAAGCAGGCTCCAGGCTCTGAGCTAGCCATCAGCACAGAGCCCAACGCAGGACTCAAACACAAAAACCATGAGATCATGACCTGAACTGAAGTCGGATGCTTAACTGACTGAGCCACCCAAGCGCCCCAAAAGAAAAATATTTTAGAGATATGTTAGTACATTATCCCCTACCTTTACATTCTAAGTAAGTGCTTATGGTAATATATTGCTTGCAGAGATAAGAAGGTCACTGACTGTGTAAAACCTCTTGCATACATTTATAAAAATAAACAAGCTAATATGGAGGAAGAAAACTGAAAGTTCAATTTACATAAGGCATGATTACATATTTGCAATCATTTTCATGTATATATGTGGCATTTCCTGTATTGCCCAAAATAGAAATTGTGGGGAGGCCCTAGAAAAATAAATACATAAAATATTTTGTACTTTTTAAATGTTTTACTAAAGAAACTGCATGCATATACTGGGAGTTACAGCAAGTTAAAAATATGAATCAATATAACTTTAGTCATCTTCCATTACTATTAACTGAAATTATCACAGTATTAATGGATCTTTATGTTAAAAATTCCACTTCCGAAGCCAACCTAGTAGACCTGTCCCTAGTCATTTCTTTCTACAGATAAGAAAACAAAACAGAAATAAAGCAAGGAACAATCAGCAGCACTTAATATTTCATTTTTTTAAAGTAACCAGAATGGTTTCATGAGACAACCTTCCTTAATTCTGACCCTGCACCCATTCATTGCTAAATTGTAACATGGAAAAAGAAGATTAAATGGGGACAAAAGGAGAGGAAAAGAGAGAGAGAATGGAAACAAAAAGAGAACAGAGAAGTGGAGAGGTCAATGTGAATTACAATTCCATCCCACAGTGAGGGGGTGGTAGTTGGAATTACAATGTGCAGAAAAAAAAAAAAAAAAACAGGGGCAGGATAGGAAAGCAATATGGCTTCAGAGTAAGAGGACCCTAGGTTCTTCTCATCCCAAAACACAACTAGATAACTATAAAATCATACTAAATAGCCCAGAAATTGACCTGAAGAGTGACAAAACAAACCCCACAATTAAAGATAGAGAAGAGTTGCACCTGGATGGTTCAGTCAGTTAAGCATCCTACTTTGGCTCAGGTCATGATCTCATGGTTCGAGAGTTTGAGCTTCATCTCATGTTCTGTGCTGATGGCTCAGAGCCTGGAGACTGCTTCAGACTTTGTGTCTCCCTCTTGCTTTTCCCCTTCCCTGCCTTTCTCTCTCTCTCTCTCTCTCCCTCTCAAAAATAAACATTAAAGGAAATAAAAGAACTGTTAAAAGAAAAAAAGGAGAGAAGAGGCCACATCAAAGAAGGTAGGAAGTGCAGATATGTGGTTTAGGGGAGAAAGAGATCCTGGATGCTTTAAAGGGAAAAGCCAGGGTAGCAGAGAAGAGAGAGAGAGAGAGAGAGAGAGAGAGAGAAAGAGAGAGAGAACACAGAAGGAAAACCACAAGGAGACTATTTTCCCAAAGCCATTGGCTTGGAAAATGAGAGGGGCAAAATTTAGTTAGATCTTGCAATCAGCAGGGCTGAAAGCCCAGAGTTTTAAAGGACAGGAGGTTTGGCTGGGATAGAGCTCTGAAGGCACTGCCCTGGTCACAGAGAGAAGGCAGACAAACAACATGGGAGCAGATGGCATGACAACAAAGACCTGAAGCATGCTTGAGGTACACAGTGGGGAGATTATTCAGATTATTCAGTCTTCTCTGAGTATATCCTGAAGTCAGCTTTTACAGAGACACCCCTCTCTCAGTGCTGGCTGGCATCACTTCCCACACTACTACTCAGCAAAAACACAGTGCCACTTGTAGTAAGCCGCTCACCAAACTTGCTTATACCAAGCCCAATTCCTTGCATCCTAGAAAGACTGTCCTTCTAAATCAAGATTACCTCAATACCAGCATGGCAGGCCCCTCCTTCAGAAGACCAGCACAAACCCTTGCTGACACATCTCCTGACCAGAGAGTTCTGCAAGGCCATGGCTTTGGTGGAGTTGGTGTCAGGTCTCATTTCACAAGCACACCAGAGCGCACCTAGTTAAACCTCACCATATTCTGACCAGGGACCAAACACTGCCCAAATTGAGCAAGGAGAGCATCTGCAAATTACCAGTTTGAATGATAGAGCAGCCAAAACATCACAGTAGAGTGCACACAGGACACACCAGAGACACTCCCTTGAAGTGCCAGGCCCTGGGCACTACATGACCTCTTCTTCATAAGGATATTACTTTCAGCAGCAGAAGACATAACTGGCTTTTCTAACACAAAAAAGAAAGCAGAGACATACACAAAATGCTGACAGAGGAATTTATCTGATTGGGAAAAATCTGCAGTCAAGAATAGTCTATCCAGCAAGGCTAACATGCAAAATAGAGAGAGAGTTTCCCCAAAAACAAAAACTAAAGGAATTCATGACCACAAAACTAGCTATGCATTAAATATTCAGGGGGACTCTTTGATACAAAGTAGAGGCCAACATTGACAAATATAAGAAAGAATCAGGAAAAAGTCTCCAGACAATGACAAAGTAAAATAGCAATAAATACATTTACATCAATAATTATTTTTAATGTAAATGGACTAAATGCTGCATTCAAAAGACATAGCATGTCAGAACAAATAAGAAAAGACAAAAACGAAAACAAGGCCCATCTATATTCTGCTTAGAAGAGACTCATTTTAGATCTAAAGACCCATGCAGGTTGAAAGTGAGGTGATGGAAAAAAAGTTATCAAACAAATGGATGTCTAAAGCTAGAGTAACAGTACTTGTATCAGACAGATTGGACTTAGAAGCAAACACTATAACAAGAGACAAGGGAATTATATAATCATAAAGGGGATAATCCAACAAGAAGATATAACAATTGTAAATATTTATGCATCCAAAATGGGAGCACCCAAGTACATAAAATGTTTAATAGCAAACATAAAGGAAATAATGAATATTAATACAATATTAGTAGGGACTTTCATGCCTCACTTACATCAATGGACAGATCACCCAAACAGAAAATGAACAAGAAAACAATGACCTTGAATAACACACAGGACCAGATGGACTTAATAAATATATTCAGAACATTTCATCATAAAACAAGAGAATACACATTCTTTTCAAGAGCATGTGGGACATTCTCAGAATAGATTACATATTAAGTTATAAAACAGGCCTCAATAAATACGTAAAGATTGATATCATACCATGCACCTTTTGTGACCACAAAGCTATGAAATTTGAAGTCATTCATAAGAAAAAAACTTGAAAAGATAACAAATGAATTGGTTAAACAGGAAATCAAAGAAGAAATACAAAATATATGGAAGCAAATGACAATGAAAATACAACAGTCCAAAACCTTTGGGATGCATCAAAAGCAATCAAATGAGGGAAATATCTACCTATATAGGCCTACTTCAAGAACCAAGAAAATCTCAAATAAACAACATAATCTTACATCTAAAGGAGCTACAAAAAGAAGAACAGACAAAACCCAAACACAGAAAAAGGAAGGGAATAGAGTATAACAGAAATCAATGATATGGAAACAAACAAACAAACAAACAAAAGAACAGATCAATGAAATCAGGAGGTGGTTCTTTGAAAAACCTAATAAAATTGACAAATCTCTAATAAGAGTTATCAAGAAGAAAAGAGAATGTACCCTAATAAATGAAATCACAAGTGAAAACAATTAATAACCAGCACCACAGAAATATGAGCAAATATAAGATTATGAAAAATTATATGCCAATTAATTGGACAACCTAGAAGAAAAGGATAAATTTCTAAAAACATATAAATTCCAAAAGAGAAACAGGAAGAAATAGAAAACTTGAATAGACCAATAACCAGCAAAGAAATTGAATCAGTAATCAAAAAGCTCCCCAAAAAGTCCAGTGTCAAATGGCTTCACAGGCAAATTCTACCAAACATTTAAAGAAGACCTAATATCTATTCTTCTCAAACTATCACAAAACAGAAAAGGAAGAGAACTTAAAAAAAAATAAAAAAGAAATTAAAATAAAATAAAATAAATAAAAAATAAAAAAATAAAAAATAAAAAATTTTAAAAAAATTAAAAAAGGGGTGCCTGGGTGGCTTAGTTGGTTAAGCGTCCGACTTTCGCTTAAGTCATCATCTCGCGGTTCGTGGGTTCGAGCCCCGCGTCGGGCTCTGTTCTGACTGCCAGCTCAGAGCCTGGAGCCAATTTCAGAGTCTGTATCTCCCTCTCTCTCTGACCCTCCTCTGCTCACACTGTCTCTCTCTCTCTTTCCTAGAAATAAAAAAAAAAAGAAAAAGAAAAGGAAGAGAACTCACAAATTCATTTTATGAGGCCAGCATTACCTTGATACCAAAAACCAGATAAAAACTCTATTAAAACAGAGAAGTAAGGGCAATATCCCTGATGAACATGGACACAAGAATTCTTAATAAAATACTAGCAAACTGAGCCTAACAATATATTAACAAATTCATTCATCATGATCAAGTGAGATTTGTTTCTAGGTTGCAAGGGTCGTTCAGTATTCAAAAATCTGTCAAAGTGATACACCACATTAATAAAAGAAAATAACCATATGATAATTTCTATAAATGCAAAGAAAGCATTTGATGAAGTACAACAACAGTCATGATAAAAATCTTCGACTTTGTAAAGGACATATATGAAAAACCCACAGTTGATATCATTCTCATTGGGAAAAAAAAAACATCATTTTCCCTAAGGTCACAAAGCAGGTAGGGACGTCTACTTTCAACTGCCATTATTTTACATAATACTGGCAGTCCTAGCCATAGCAATCAGGTAAGAAAAAGAAATAAAAGGCATCCAAGTTGGTAAGGGAGAAGTAAAGTTTTCACTATTTACAGATAACATGATTCTATGTGTAGAAAACCCAAAAAAACTCCACCAAAAACTCTTAGAGCTGATACAAGAATTCAGTAAACTCACAGGACACAAAACCAAGATACAGAAATCTGTTGTATTTCTATATACCAATAGTGAAGCAGCAGAAAGAGAAACCAAGGAATTAATCCCATTTACAATTACTTCAAAAACCATAAGATACTTAGGAATAAACATAACTAAAAAAGTGAAATACATGTGCTTTGAAAATTATCAAACATTGTTGAAAGAAATTGAAGAGAACACAAAGAAATGGAAAGGAATGTTATTCTCATGGATGAGAAGAACACATATTGTTAAAATGTCTATACTACCCAAAGCAATCTTCATATTTAATGCAATACCTATCAAAATACAACCAGCATTTTTCTTAGAGCTAGAAAAAAACAATCGTCAAATTTGTATGGAACAACAGAAGATCTGGAACAGCCAAAGCAATCTTGAAAAAGCAAAGCAAAGCTGGAGACATCATACTTCTGGACTTCAAGCTATATTACAAAGCCGGAGTAATCAAAACAGTACTGGCACAAAAATAGACACATAGATAAACCCAGAAATGAACTCACAACTATAAGGTCAATTAATCTTCAACAAAGCAGGAAAGAATATCCAATGGAAAGAAGAATGTTTCTTCAATAAATGATGTTGGAAAAACTGGATAGCAACATGTAAAAGAATGAAACTGGATCACTTTCTTACACCAAATACAAAAAATAAATTTAAAATAGATTAAAGACCTAAATGTGAGACCTAAAACCATAAAAATCCTAGAACAGAACACTGGCAGTAGCCTCTTTGATATTGTCCTTAGCAACTTCTTTCTAGATGCTTCCTGAGGCGAGGGAAGCAAAAGCAAAATTAAACTGTTGGAACTTCTTCATCAAAATAAAAAGCATTTGCATAGTGAAGGAAGCAGTCAACAAAAAAAGGCAACCTACAGAATTGGAGAAGATATTTGCAAATTGTATAGCTGATAAAGGTTTAATATATAAAGAACTATATAAAGAAATATATAAATAACTTATAAAAGTCAACACTTCAAAACTGAACAATTCAATTAAAAATGGGCAGAAGACATGAATAGATACTTTTCTAAGAAGACAGAGATGGCCAACAGAGACATGAAAAGATTCTCAGCATCAGGGATGATCAGGGAAATAGAAATCAAAACTACAATGAGATATTACCTTCCTCCTGTCAGAATGACTAAAATCAACAACACAAGAAACAACAAGTGTTGGCAAGGATGTGGAGAAAGAGGAACCCTCTTGGACTATTGTTTCGAATGCAAAGTTGTGCAGCCACTCTGGAAAACAGTATGGAGGTTCCTCAAAAAGTTGAATAGAGCTACCCTAGGATCCAGCAATTGTATGAGTAGGTATTTACCCAAAGTATACAAAAATACTAATTCAAAGGGATACATGTACTCTGATGTTTGTAGCAGCATTATCTACAAAAGCTATCTATATATAATGGAATATTACTTAGCCATAAAAAAGAATGAAACCTTGCCATTTGCAATGACATTGGTGGAACTAGAGAGTATTATGCTAAGGGAAATAAGTCTGTCAGACAAAGACAAATACCATATGGTTTCATTCATATTTGAAATTTAAGAAACAAAACAAATGAGCATGGGGTGGGGGGGAAAGGTAGAGGCAAACCAAGAAACAGACTCTTAATTATAGAGAACAAACTGATGTTTACTAGAGAGGAAGAGAGGAGGGATGGGTTAAATAGGTGATAAGGACTAAGGAGTCCACTTGTGATGAGCACCACTGTTGTATGGTACTGTTGGATTACAGTGTGCACCTGAAACTAATATTATCCTGTATGTTAACTAATTGGAATTAAAAAAATACTTTAAAACAAAATTTAAAAATATTTTTTTAATAGTGGCACTTACTGTATGCTATCTTACCTCCTAGAAAGGAAGGAATATAATAAGGAAAAACAAAAAAGAAAGAAAGGTGGAAATGAGGCCAGTAATAAAAGAAACTGTCAACCTTCTGACAGTCTTAAGCACCAAAATTTTATCAGACTTTCTCCATATGGAGTTTTTACTAATGTAGACACACTACCTTTCTATTTCATCTGTGTGTGTGGTATTTTAGTTATTCCAAGAATTAAATTCAAGGCTTTGTATTGCTTAATCACACATTTAAGTCATCCATGTAAATTTATCAAAACCCCTCAAAGAAAGAGTTTTTCTGAAACCCTGATTATAACTTTTCCAGAATAATCATTATGAAATAACATAACTTTCTTTGCTCAGTTACTTTATCTACTTCTAATTAGTATGAGACTAATAAATTTGTAATATAATTCCTATTTTATAGATGGAGAAACTGAGGTGCAGAGAAGTTAAACAAGTTGCCTGACATTACACATCAAATATGTAACTAAAGCTGAAACAAAGACAGGATATGAGCTCTGAATCTAGAATCAAGGTACTTAAGACTAGGTCTTTACATACTCTTTTTTTAAATTTATTTATTTTTAAGAGAGCACAAGCATGGGAAGGAGAGAGAGAGGGAGAGAAAGAGAGAGACAGAGAGAGAAAAGTAGGGGAGGGTCAGAGAAAGAGAGAGATACAGAATCTGAAACAGGCTCCAGGTTCTGAGGTGGTTGTCAGCACAGAGCCCGATGTGGGGCTCAAACCCATGAACTGTGAGATCATGACCTGAGCCAAAGTTGGACGCTTAACCGGCTGAGCCACCCAGGTGCCCCTATATACTCTTGATTATACAATGTCATACTTTTATAGAAAAATTCACAGGGTATAATTAATTCACAGAAAATGAACAGTTAGACCAAGCTAAATATCTAAAAGATGCTTTGCAGAAAAGATGAATCACAGTTTATAGGTAAAAACAGGGCTCCGAAATGTTTAATAAATCTCAAGCACTTAGTAGCTGTTGTGACCTTAATATCTTACTCTCTTTGGGTCTCCATTTGAAATTTTCTAGTGTTACTGTGCAAATTAGACAATATAGGAAAAGCACTTAGCACAGTGTCTAGGGTCCATAGTGGGCACTTAATAAATGATTAACTACTCAGAGAGAGGGGGAAGATTTTGAGCTAGTGACCTTATGCACATAGATAGTTGTTTAGGTAATGGGAGAAAGTGTTGATTGCTATAAAACAATGGAAGATCATGCATTTATGATAACACCAATTTAAATAAATGCTTGTGCTTTTCTCTAACAGTGCTTAACTGCATGGAAGTAGCAGCAAAGAAGGCATTCATTGTAGTTTCGATTTGCCTTTCCCTGATGATCAGTGATGTTGAGCATCTTTTCATTTGTCTGTTGGCCATGTGTTTATTTCTTTGGAGAAAGGTCTGTTCATGTTTTCTGCCCATTTTAAATTGGATTATTTGTTTTTTGGGTGTTGAGATTTATAAGTTAACTATAGAGAACAAACTGATAGCTACGAGGAGGGAGGTGGTGGGGGGATGTGTTAAATATGTGATGGGGATTAAGGAGGGCACTTGTGATGAGCACCAGGTGATATATGGAAGTGTTAAATCACTATATTGTATATCTGAAACTAACATTACACTATATGTTCACTAATGGGAATTTAAAAACTTAAATAAAAAATAAGGCATTCATATATTCAACAAATATTTACTGAGCACCACACTAAACTAGTCACCATACTAAACACCAAGGAAATCAGAGTAAATAAAATACCCCTCATAGAGCCCTCTGAATTCTAGGGGTAGGGACTGTTAAGTATCAGAATGAGGAGATGGTGGTAAAAGAAACAATATATAAAGAAAACTAAACAATATATAAAGAAATCTAGACTACTCCAGAGCTGGGATTTTGCTAAGTGGGAGGGACAATAAATAAGGAGGTAAAGCACTTGAAGGTGATAGTAAGAGAATGGTTGCAGTCATGAACATGAAAAGAAGAAAAGTTAGAGAGGATGGAGCTGAAAATGGAGAGAAAGGGATGTAATAAATGGAGAGGAAAAAAGATGGATAAGAGATTAAAGATCTCTAAGAGGCAGAAGAATCCAGTTAATGAAGTTTGAACTAGAAAAAAATTATACCAACACTCCTTTATCCTACATATTTTTCTGAATTTTTTAAGCTTTCCTAAACTTTGTCTGATAGTTGACCATATGTATGATGTCACTAGGTAGTAGAAGGGGTATAGCTTATGGAATTCATTTCATGACATAATATTCTTTCATCTATACATGAATAGTTGATAAAATTTGTGTATATACTTAAATACATATAATTTTTATTTAGTATATAGTATAATATACATATTTGTACTTAATTTATAGATATGTCAATTTGTTTAATATATTATATGTAATATTTGTATATTAAACTATGGCCTTTGTTCATTGAGAACATATCAATGGAAGATAAAAAGTAATGTATTAACAGTGGGATTGTATCTTACATCACCAATGTAATATCTTAAAACAAGTCACAGTATGCCATGAATTTTTTAGCTCCTTGTGCAAGAGTTCTCATTTGCCATCAAAGTATGTTATAAAGGAAGGTTCACAGAAATCCTTACTGATACTAATAGGATTACTGTGATATCTTTTGCTGATTTTCATGAAGTACGTTAACTCTTAAAACAAGACATTTGTTCAGATCTGCTCATATAGTTATCTTGTTTCTCCATTAAGAGTGCTAGAGTTTTGGGGCACCTGACTGGTTCCGTAAGTGGAACATGTGACTCTTGATCTTAAGGTTGTGTGTTTGAGCCCCATGTTGGGTGTAGAGATTACTTAAAAATAAAACATTTTTATAAAGTACTAGAGTTTCACTGTGAACCTAAAACTGCTCTAAAAAGTAAAGCTCATTAAAAAATACCAAAGTATCCTAGAATGTTTGATAATTACAACATCAAGGCAAATTATATATTTACAGTACCTTCCTCCGATTCTCTGCAAGTGTTCTAATAAGCAGTGATATAGATCTGTATTTTTACGGCTTAGATCAGCAAGTAACTCTCCAAAATATTTGGGGTCCAATTTTTCAGGGCCATCATCTTCAATTATCACCTGAAGAAAACACCAACCATGATTATAAACAACATTAAGTATTTCTAAATTGATAGATGTTTTGATGTGAAAGGAGAAAAAGTTACATAACTCATTAATACAAATTACATATTACCAAGTCTTACATGAATCAACCCACTAAGTTTTCTTTGCATCTGAGATATACATTTTTCAATATGGGAGGAATATGAAGAAAAGACAACATTACAATAGCATTTTTTATTTTATTTCAAGAATCTAAGTGACCTAATGAATGAAAACTTGAATAATTTATATTAAAAAATCCTGGAATATAAATGCTTAGATAAAATAGTAAAACTAGTAAATCAAAATCTCTAAATTGCCCATTATCACTACAGGGCTTCCTCTTCTATTCTGTGTTGGAAAAAAACATACGAATTATTTGAATTATATTGACATAGAAGAATTGCTTTCATTTGGACTTCCATCCTCTCAATGAAAGACAGCTTAATTTATTAGCATACTTTGAAGTTAGATTAAGTTAACCTTCTCAATTCAATATGTTTTATGTATTTTTCTTATATTCCCTCTATTTATTATTTGGACTGAATATCTAGTCAATCTGACATGGGAAAGAATAGCTAAGGGCCAAATGTAGAAAATTCATAGACCTCAAAGACATTTGAAATCCTAAGCACAAATTATTATGAATACTATCCAAAATATGACCTATTCTGTTGGCCTCATATAATTTGTTATCAAGCTTTTCAATAATGTTGACCACCTTGCCTTCACCTCCAAAATAGCACTTTGTGGAGGTTAATAACTTAGGTTGCATTCCATACTACCTTTGATAGTGCATGTGGGACCAAAAGTGTCCTATAAATACATTTATTCCTAAGTATATACAGGATAAATGGACTCCAAATTTGACCACTGATACTTCCTTTTCAACCTGTCTTCTAAATGTAGACCCTAAAAAATCATGCATGCTGAGGCAAATGGAAGATTTGCAAAGTAAGATTGCAAAGTAAGCAAAGATGGGCTTTCATAGCCACGTCTGTGTTATGCTAAGTCATTTATAAAATACAGATAAATACAAAAGGCATATGTAAAATACAGTAGTGTATCATCATGTTTTTATTAAGATATATTTTTTCACATTTTTGAAAGTCTTGATGAATACACCACCATGTTATCTTGTCCATATACCCTTTGAAGCTGCTCTTTTAGAGAAGTAATGATTGTCTCTGAAAGAGAGTAAAGTCTCCTATAGGAAAGCATGAGTAGATAAACTGGTAAAGTCAATATCATCACATAATGTGTAAATGTTATAGAATTACTAAGTTGTGTATATTCAAAAAAAATCTTCAAATGCTAACATGAATATAGTAACATTATCTATTTCCCAACATTTTCTCTGATCCAACCATAGTAGATTTCACTGTCCTGGGCACACATCATGTTATTCTTGCCTCTAGTCCTTAGTCATATTTTTTGCTGCTTGGAAAACTCTCTCTTTCTTGTTGTGTATCCAAATCTTATCCATACTTTAGACTCTATCTCAAGATTTAATATAACCATGAAAACTGAAAATATGGCAGCCAACAAACTAATTCAGTTTAGATTTTGTGGTCAATTATCTTGAATTGTTTTCGTATTATTTTACATATGTAAATCTTGTTTTCTCAACAGTCTCCCTATCCAAAAGAAATAAACTTAAGAGTAATGAATGAGTCATACTTTTTGATATAGCTCACATTATCTAGCACAATATTGGTTGAACACTTTGTAGTTAGTTGCTTAGTAAGTACTCGTTGAAATGAAAGAAGCCATGTGCCTACCTGGTTAGAAGTGATCCCAAATGCTAGTTGATTCCGGAAAGATTTTTATTTACAGGTTTCTCTCTTAAAGAAGTTGACCAAGAATGGTGAAAATCAAAAAAGAGCATAGATAGCACTTCCTTAAGAATGTCATGGTTATCCCTTACACTTTCTTCCTAAGTTTAGGTAAGTCTAATTGTAGCAACTAAACTCAACTCCTTGCAGAATTGGAGACTGGCATTTGAGTCTTACCTAGATTTCTAGATTTTGGCAATCAACTCCTTAGTTGTAGACCCCTCTCAGGAAATGAAGAGTAAGACTTTATTCTGAATAATCAAAAGAATGTTTTTGATTTCATGTTTTACTCATGCATTGCCCTCTTATGAACCATCTATATATTTACCAAACTGGGAGTGGCTTAAAAACATGGTTTCCAATATGATTTTAACATTCAAGGTTAAGTGGATAAGAGAAAATCTAGCTGTCATATTAGCATCATTCTATGATCTTCAGGTTGTTTCATTGCTGCAGCTGGTCAGGTAGATAACCTCTTCCTGCTTCATCACTCTATGTGCATCCCTTCCAAGCCTGTAACTTTCCCAATAGAAAGGGACATTTCTTTAGCCAACAATATTCAAGTGCTGAATTCCCACCGAAAACTCCAAGCAACTAATTTGATATGTTTAGTATTTTGCATATTTTCCTGTTAGCTTTTATAAACCCCTCATAATGCTGTGAAAATCATTTTTTTCCTTTTATTGTAATTCATTTGACAGTAATTTCATGATTCCAAATTTTCTTAAAATATTTCTTTCGTATTTTTGCACAAATGTTCTGTCATTGCCCTTCACACTAGCACACTTTTTAGGTACAGATTTCTTTGCCCATATGAATCTTTAGTGCCATTACTAAAACTTTTGATCATGTGATTTCTATGTGGTAGATTTAGGCACCCAAATAAAGAATCACAGAGTCCAGTAAGTTAAATATCTGGCTCTTGGCTTCAACTCACGTCTTGATCTTGTGGTTTGTGGGATCAAGATCCAAATCAGGCTCCACACTGTCAGCACACTGACAGAGCCCGCTTGGGATTCTCTCTCTCCCGTTGTTTCTGCCCCTCCCCCATGCTTTCACTCTCTATTTCTCTCTCAAAATAAATGAATAAGCTTAAAAAATCAGTCTAGGGTAAAGAAGGATTTACATCAACATTGTATCTGTGTTCATAACTATAAAGAGTTGCTAAAATTACCAAAAGAAAGTGATTTTATTTTGGGAAATTATAATAATAACTAGTATTTATTTAGTCCTTACTATGCGCCAGATAATTTGCTATGAACTCTGCATAAATATTAAGTGAAGTGATGTTTTCTCATAACCACTGTATAATATTGCCTTCCAAGACAACCTCTCGTATTTGTCTTCTCAGCTACTTTGGAATTACACTGTCCCTAATTGCACTATTTCAGAGTTTAGTTGGGCTAGGACTTGAAACAGTAAGGGTTTGAGGTACTTGGGTGGCTCAGTCAGTTAAGCTTCCAACTTTGGCTAAGTTCGTGATCTCATGGTTCATGGATTCAAGCCCTGTGTTGGGCTCTGTGCTGACAGCTTAAAACCTGGAGCCTGCTTCTGATTCTGTGTCTTTCTCTCTATCTGCCCCTCTCCCAGTTATGCTCTGTCTCCCTCTCTCTAAAAAATAAATAAACATTAAAATTAAAAAAAAAACAGTAAGAGTTTGATTTTATTAGTGTAAAGCTATGAAAAATATGCCTGAATTTCAGATAATAAATTTTAATCAGCTAGAGAAAGTGTAAGAGCATTAGAATTGAAGAATGAGTTCTTCTGGCAAAAGAGATGTCAAGATGGAAAAGTAAGAAGCAAAATATCACTCCTTTGTGTGTATATTTCTTCTCACTTTTGTGTAGTCTATAATTTATAATAACATTTGAGTAATACTTATTTTTAAAAAAAGCCAGTTGGGTTAAAAAATATGGAAGGAGAGGACAGACAGAGTCAGATTCTCATATACTGTTTACAGGACTATGCTTAATGATAAGATGACATTTCCTAAGCATAAACTGTGATGTGCCAGTTACAAATATTTTCTATTACTGAATCACAGGTTGTTGGAGCTCCTTAGCTTTATTGGAACTGTTTTTAGGTATGTTTTGACATATCTTTTAAAGTTGGTTTAAATCTATGTTCTTGTTGTTTTGAAAAAGCCAAAATAAGAAACCTCCCAAGAAAACATGAATATTTGGGGTCAGAATAATGGTAGTTATAGTGATATTTCTCTCTGTGACAAATATTGAATTGATAGGATACTTGAGATATAGGTGTACACATATCTACTCTTCTGCCTGATGAATGAGAGGTATCTGAAATGTCAATCTTGGATAATAGCTTTAGTTTTTCACATATAAACAGGGAAGAAATGCAAGCTATGGTAAATAATAGTTGTTCTCTGTTATATTTCTCCAAAATTTTGCAAAAACCATTAAAGATTATTTAGCATGCATCAATCAAGTACCTTCAATTAGATCATTACTTAACTATAATAATGGGCAGGCAGTCCAACTCCTCGTTTCTGATTGCAGTTAAAAATTCTTTGTTTAGAATTGCTGCCATAAACCCAAGGCAAGGAAACAATGGTTAGGAGTGAAACCAAAGGCAAATACGTGGTCTTTTTTTTTTTTTTTTTCTCAGAAAATCTGTACTGTAGACAGAAAGTACCTTGTAAAGGAAAACCATGGACCTCAACTTACTCCTGCCTTAGAAGTTTTTGTCCTGGCTCCAGTTTGCGGTTTTATTTCTGATTTGTAGTCTATGAGGTTCCAAGAGTGGAATTTTCTTGCTAGCATCTACATTATATAAATTTTGATATTCAAAGATCACACTTTTGTCCATATTTACAAAGTTCATTGGTAGTGATTATAGAGCCCCGGCAGATAGTAGACATACAATAGTTATGGATTTCAGCTGAGCCATCTATACTTTATTGTCTGGTCTTCCTCAAGCTTAATGGCACACATTTGTGAGAATGCTGCTTATTTGTGATCAAGTAATAAATCACAATCCAGAAGTACAGGGTGTTGGCTTAATTAAATTTATTTCCACTAGGTAACTCGCCTAAATGTGTACATTTTTCACGTATTTAGAAGGGTTTTTAGCAGATTATAAAGTGCTCAAAATGCCATGTTATATAAAGCTGATTATACATAAATGCCTAACACTCTAAAAGGTCATGAACATATTAAGTAACAAGGTCTGCTATGCTTAGATCTTATTGAGTAGTAACATTTTGCTACAAGATAATGGAAAACATCACTATGAATAGAAGTTTTAAATGTATAGATTAATATCCTACAAAGCTCATAATGATATAGTGACATTTTTAGATAAATAATGTTACTGCTTCATTAAGTTTGCTTTGATTTGAAACTGATATAGCTGTCAGACTGACTGAAGCCCTAGTTTATCCTGGGGAAATTAACCTTTATGGAATTAAATGCATTTTAGACACAACATCATTTGGCTAATTAGGTAAAAAACATAATTGGTCTCTTCCTATGCTGTACCACAAGATGAAATCTTAGCAGAATACAAAGTGTCAGAATTTTAGATTTCTGAAAATCCTCACTTCTATTTTAATCTCCATAGGTATGTTAATAAAGAAAGGTTCCTTTATACAGTACCTGGTACATAGAACATTTTCAATAAATGCTGACACTGAATTGAATGTATTCAAAAACAATTCTAAACTGAAGACGTTACTCATAGCAACACTTCTGTACTTGAAATAAAGGCCTAATTTAATTTGCTATGTAAGTAAACATAGGCAGCAAAATATTGCAATGAGAAAGAATGGAAATTGGAGCCAAAAATGGAGCTCCCACTTCCTAGTTGAAGATTAAGTATATTGCTTACCTCTCTGAACTTCAACTATAAAATGTAGATAATTTAGTACTTTTTGATAAAGTTACTGGGGATATAACATTTCTTTGGTAAGTTGTTAAACCATCATATAAATTAATGGTTTTATTTAACCTAAGGCAAATGGACAATTGGCTATTCGAATAATGATAGAGAGAGTGGAAGATAATTGTAAAATTTCTGCAAAAATCTCAGCTGCCTGAGAGTAGAGACACGGTCTTTATATCTTTCATTAATTCCACCATCTAGCATAGTACCTGAGTATAGTAGACGCTAAGTAAACATTTGTTGCAAAGTAGGTAGTGAGAAAGTTGCTTCTAATAAAGATGAAATTGGGGCTAAATGTTAAGTATAATAGATGGAAAAGAACTATCTGGAAGAGGTGCTTTAACACCTTTAGTGAAACCTAATCAAAGTTGTCCTCATTCCTTTTTGGGGTGTGTGTGTAAATTTTGACATTATGTTATAAAATAAGATGATTTTCTTCACTCCCAACCAAGTATAAAAAGGTAGGTGGTTTGGATTGTCATTTTATAATGAATACAGGTGATTGAATTTGTAACATTTTGCGAAAGCTTAGATTATTCTTTCTGACTAGAAAATAAAATGTATAATATTTTCCTATAATACAAGGGACTATCAAGAATTCATGAAGCTTTTTCTCATGGACAATGGACACTTTTCACTAATTATGTTTTCCTTTTTTTCCCCTATGATTTCAAGAAAGCTCAGAGCAAAGTGTTTAGCTCAGTTTTACTAGTGACATGGAACTCTGTGGCCTGTTTTTCTGTGTACTCTCTTTTCCTTCTGGGGTTATTGCTCCACACTGTCCCTGACATCTTTTTTTATTACATTACCTTTTATTTGTCCTCTTAAGCTACTCAAACTCCTTTTTTTAACTTTTATTTATTTATTTTGATATATATATATCATATATATCTCATATATATCTCATATATATCTCATATATATATATGAAAGAAAGGGAGGGAAAGAATCCCTAGCAGGCTCCAATGGAACCCGACACGGGGCTTGATCTCACAAACCATTAGATGATGACCTGAGCTGAACTCAAGAATCAGACATTTAACACATTGAGCCAGCCAGGTGTCCCCAAATTCTTTTTTCCCTTTTTGTAATGAAGTGGGATATATAGCAAAGAAATTAAATTAACTTTTTTCTTTCATTGTTTATTGTCAAGTTGGTTTCCATATAACACCCAGTGCTCATCCCAACAAGTGCCCTCCTCCATGCCCATCAACCCCCTTCTCCTCTCCCCCACCACCATCATCAGCCCTCAGTTTGTTCTCAGCATTCAAGAGTCTCATGATTTGCCTCCTCCCTCTCCCCAACTATTTTTTCCCCCATGATCCTTTGTTAAGTTTCTCCTGATCCACTTATAATTGAAAACATATTATTATTTAGGTACATATTATCTGTCTTTAAATTAATTTTTTAAAGTTCTATTCACGTGATCTCTACACCCAACGTGGGGCTTGGATTCACAACCCTGAGGTCAAGGTTCAGATGCTCTACCGTCTGAGCCAGACAGGTGTCCGTCAATGAAATTGATTTTAAATGAATATGTATTTTTTAATACATAACTTCTTGGTAACACCTTTGTCACCACATTTTCTCTTTTCCACTTCTCTGTAATTTCTATATTCTGCCATTCTTTAGTATATAATGTATTCAAAGAATAGAACCACATTTTTAAATGAAAGATAAGCCATTGAAGGACTTTACTACACATATGCAGTAGCTCTTTTAATGCAATTTATCTTATATTCTAATTTATTTCTTAAACCAAAGTCTAAAATCTATACCCACAAGCCACATTAAGAATTTAAAAGATCTCAGTGGCATGATTCTTTTCATTCATTCAGCACACATTTAGTGAGACCTTATTAAACGCCATCCTAAGGTACACTTCTGAGTGTTACTGGAAAATATACATACACAAGATATAGTCCTCTCTCTTGAGGGCTTTATGGTCTTTTAGAAGATCTAAGATATGTACCTAAATAATTTTTCTCTCTTTTTTTATAAATAATTTATCTTCAAGTTGGTTGCCAACAACACCCAGTGTTCATCCCCACAAGTGCCCTCCTCCATGCCCATCATCCCTCTCCCCCCATACCCATCAGTCCTCAGTTTGTTCTGAGCACTCAAGCGTTTCTCATGGTTTGCCTCCCTCTCTCTCCCCCACTATTTCCCCCCTTCTTCTCCCCCATGGTCCTCCGTTAAGTTCCTCCTAATCCTCCTATATGTGCAAACATATGGCATTTGTCCTTCTCTGCCTGACTTATTTTGCTAAGCATAACACCCTCAAGGTCCATCCATGTTGCTACACATGGCCAGATTTCATTGTTTCTCATTGCCATGTAGTATTCCATCGTATAGATAAAACACATTTTCTTGATCCCTTCGTCAGTTGATGGACACTTAGGCTCTTTCCATGTTTTGGCTATTGCTGAGAGTGCTGCTATGAACATTGGGGTCCATGTGCTCCTATGCATCAGCACTCCTGTATCCCTTGGGTAAATTCCTATCAGTGCTATTGCTGGGTCATAGGGGAGTTCTATTGTTAGTTTCCTGAGGAACCTCCACACTGTTTTCCAGAGGGGCTGTACCAGTTTACATTCCCACCAACAGTGTAGGAGGGTGCCCTTTTCTCCACATCCTTGCCAGCATCTAGAGTCCTCTGATTTGCTCATTTTAGCCACTCTGACTGGCGTGAGGTGATATCTCAGTGTGGTTTTGATTTGTATTTCCCTGATGTGTACCTAAATAATTTTAATGTAAGGAATAAGTTGACCTTAGTGAGGGCTTAAGGAATCTACTCCTGAAATCATTGTTGCACCATATGCTAACTAACTTGGATGTAAATTAAAAATTATTTAAAAAATATAATGTTAAAAGAGAGTCACAGATCACATAGTAAGGGATCTTACTTACTTTCTTATAAGAAAGAAACCTAACTTTCAGCTCTATGAGGGAAGCTGTAAATAGGAAGAAACTTCAGACTATGACAACTGATTGTTTGGTGTGACAAAAGAAGGGGAAAGTAAAAAAATAATGCTAAATTCTAACCTTTGTGATTAGGGCACTGGAGATATTACTATAAATAGGGGACATAGAATGAAAAGCTATTATGTTATCAGTTGAAGGTGACTGTAGGACACCCAAATAGAGATGTCAACTAGTCCATTAAAAATGATGAATTAAAGCAGAGATGAAAGTTTTGGGCATTGTCTATGTAAAGATAATAATGTGCAGTTGTCCATGTAAATGTTGCATAAGTCAAGATTTTATATCATATAGTCAAGGCAGAGAGGATAGAGAAAGGAAAAGGAAAGCAAGGACAGGTTCTTGGGGGAAGATCACCTGTAGAAAGAACAAATAAGAGCCTGAGAAAAAGGCTTAGAAACAGCAGTTAGTATAATGACAAGAAAAATCAAGAAAAGAATGGGTCAACAATGTCACATGCTGTAGAACTGAAATAAGATAAGAACAAAGAAAAAGAAATGGAATTTTCAACTTAGAGGTCAGGGAAAGCAATTTAAGAAGCATGTTGAAACTAGAATCTGGGTTTCAAAGTGTTAAAGAATGTGTGAGTACTGAGAAAATGGCCATACTGAGCATGCCTTCCTCCTTCAGGAATTTTACATTTTGAAGGGCATGAAACCTAAGTCAACAAAATGGTAGAGTTACTAAGGGAGTCACCTTAAAGACAAGGTTAAATTCTTAGTTCTTGAAAATCAAAAGAATTAGAAGTTTGCTGAAAATGTGGAGAATTTTTTTAGTAAAGTGGGGCATTGAGAGTTCTCATAATGAACTCAAATTGTGGTCCCCCAGACAAGAAGTTTTAGGGTAATCTGGGAACTTAGAGATGCAAATTATCCAGTTTCAGCAATCTCTATTTAATCATGCCCTCTAACTGATTCTGGTACACAATAAAATATGAGCTCTAGTAGCCATTCTCAATAGAGAGTAAAATCTACCTGCAGTGTGAGAGAGAACAACAGTGCAACACAGAAGATGAGGAGGGTGGGAAAGATAAGGATTTGATATTGAAGACTGTGGTAGGAAGTTAATTAGAATTAATTAAAATGAATTTCTAGTAACAGAGGGGGTCCAACAAGGTAGACAATCTGTTCTAGACTAAATTGTCCTAGTTTGTGGACTTTCTCTAGCTCACAAAAGTCAAAATCTAGGGGCAAAGAAAATGGATGGTACTCTACCCAAAGTAAAGGATCAGCAAAATGAGGATAGTAATCAGAGAAGGCAACAAAAAATTTAAGAGTTTCTAGCAAAAGCATTGTTGGATGAAAATAGAGTCCAGTCGAGCTTGGAACTGAGGGCTGGAGCATTGATGAGGGCGAAGTTTTGTAGGAATGAGAGTGTAAGAGATGAAGTAAAAAAAAAAAAAAAGAAAAGTGATGATAAGAAAAACAAACATAAACAGTTTCAAGTGATGAGGTTCAAGGAGTGGCCAAACTCTATGAGGGTTGAAGATGTTGTGGAAATGAAAAAATTGAAAGTGATAAAGAACCATGAGGACAGTGTGGAAAATATCACTGACATGAATGATGAAGTTTTCATAGATGATTCCAGGGCAGGGGTTAACAGGAAGTGGAGAGAAGATTGTGAGCTTACTAATGAAACTGTCAAAATATGGAGAGAGTGATGAGGCCAGTAGATAGTGACAATTCAAGCCAAGAGGTATGCTGTATATGGTTTGCAGGGTTTTAAAGAGAGGACATGGTTGATCAAAAAACCCAGAACACTAGAGTATATAAAATTGTATTGAGAAAAGAATTAGCAATAGATATATGAAAAAAAATAAATGAATAAATTAGGGAATTCTAGCAAAAAATAGTTGTATTAATAAAAGAAGCAAATTAGTACACAAATTGTTCTGTAGTAAATAATATTTTCATAGCATTAAAAAACACTGCATACTGTTTCAGCCAAACAATGGGGATTTAAGTATATTAGGATGATGGAAGGAATGGAAACATATGGATAGGGGATTAATAGAACTAAATCCTTATGTACTGGAATTATCAACAGATAATATACAACATTGGTACATCAAGCAATAGCATAGGAATTTGCATATTCTTTAGCTGTATGGAGGTAAGTATAGGAAGAAAAAGTTAAAAATTGAAGATGGTTGCTTCTGGAAAATGGGTGTGCTGGAACAAGTTTGGGACAGGGAATTGTTATAATATACCTTTTAGTACTATTTGAAGTTTTAAGCTATATACATGCATTACTTTGATTAAAAAAAAATAAAAAAACTGTTTTGAAAGAGCAAATAAGTAACAATTCTTATTTGCCACAAAACAAAGAGTACAAAAGGGCACCAGTGCAGGAAGTAGCAGGAGACAGATAAGGGTAGAGTTTGGAAAGACGAGTCCAGAACAAATATTGATTAAATTTTTGGAAGAGTTAAGCAGGGGGTAGAGGTTCGCACACACACAAAAAATCAATACAATAACAAGGATGAAGAAGGCAAAACATAAGAAGAGGATCTTAAGCCACATTTTAGTGAGAGATTAAACAGGCAGAACTTCTGAGTTTATTGAGCTAACCAACCTAAAGATTCCATCATTAGTGAATGACTTATGTTAAATAAATATTGTAGCACGTGTCCTATATACTTTCTAGAAAAAGCACCTCACATTAAGATCTCTGTTGTCTTGATGCTGACAAAAATTGAATTTTCAAGCTATGGGAGAAAGGCATAACAATTTGTAGTGTTTTCATTGGCAATAGCACTGTCCAAGTGAGGAAAGGGAAAGAAAAATAAAATAAGATAAAAACAGTGAGAGAGGCAAACCATAAGAGATTCTTAAATATGGAGGACAAACTGAGGGTCGCTGGAGGAGAGGTGGGTAGGGGGATGGACTTAATGTGTAATTGGCATTAAGAGGGCACTTGCTGGGATGAGCACTGGTGTTATATGTAAGAAATGAATCGCTAGGTTCTATTCCTGAAAGCAGTACTATACTCTATGTTAACTACCTTGAATTTAAATTAAAATAAAAAGTAGTCACCATAAAAATATCATTACATGAGCACTGGGTGTTATATGTAAGTGATGAATCACTGAATTCTACTCCTAAGACTAGTATTACACTATATGTTAACTAACAGGAATTTTAATTAAAACTTGAAACAAACAAACAAAATCAACTTAAAAATGTAAAAAATAAAAATATTACAGTGGGAACCAATTTTTTCTATTTATATTTTGAAAGATTTGGAACCTGGAGTTGGGAAGCAAAGAAGGTACAGAGTCAAACATTTATTTGAGCATCTACTATATTCTTGACTCTAAACTGAGCACTTTATATATTTTACTGTATCTAATACAATAAATGGAGAAATTGGGTTTCAGTTAAGTCAATTATCTCAGTCTACTTAGGTCAGTTACCTAAGATCATGCAGCCCAGCAGAGTGAGCTTTTATAAACTGAAATAATTGAATTGAAAGTCTATGTTCATTTCACATTATTATGCAATCTCCAAGTTACAATTTAACTCTAAACACAAACTAAAAATGGGCCAATCTTTAGTTTTAAGAAAGCCGAACCTATATCTGCTCTATAACTCTTTAAAGAGATTTTTCCACACATCTGGAAGAGACATTTAAACATCAAGGAGCCTAGTTGGGAGAATTCATTTTCTTCTCTCCTTTGTTTATGGGATATGTACAGCAAGATTACCCCATCTTCACTCTGACCAAGAATGGATCCAATCATATGTAATCCATACAAGTGGAATTACTAGTTCTATGCTTCCCAGGCCACTATCTTGTTTTCAGCAGCACTGCAACTTTATCCTCATAAAATATTGAAAAACCAGAAAAACTAAATATATACCAAAAACCTTTGGTCTTAAACAAACTACATCAGAATCTCAAACTTAGGTATATATAATAAAACAGAAACTAATGTATTAGTTGTCTAACTCTTCCCATTTTCTATGTAGACAGTATCTAGTCTAATCAAATATACTATTAATTGTACTAAGCTAGTAAAAGGATATCATAGTATCACCACTGACACTAGACAAGACTCTTAATCCTGTGATATTGTTCCCCATCTGATAATTGTCCCTCACTTCATTCTTACTGTTATAATTATAGTTTAAGTTTTACACTTGAAAAAGCCTCTAATAATCTCTGCAAATCCTTTTCCGTGGCATTTTTTATGTTGTAGACTTTATAGCTTATAAAGCACTTTTAACATATGTTTTTATTTAGACTTTACATCATCAATTCCGTGAGGTCGACATTACTACCTAAACTTTTATAGATAAGGATGTTTCTGAGAGATTTAGTATTCATCAAAAACACACAGTTTGAAAAGTACAAAGCCTGGGGCTGGAACTCAGGCCTTCCTTCTTTGAACCTAGTCCACTTTCTGTTATGTCACCAATACCTTTCCATTAACAGGCTCTTAATCCAGTGCTCTATTCACATTTACACTATTGATAAAGGACTCTCCTCTCTCTATGAATCCTGACTCCACATGCTAGCTGTGCAAAACTTTACAAGTAACTTAACCTCTTCGAACTTCAGTTTCCTTTTCAAATAAGGGTAACAATAAGGGCAATAAGGGCAACAACAACACCTTCTTCAACTGATCATTGTGAGAAGAAAATTAATCAATATGCCAAACTATCTTGTAAAAAGTTGCCATGATTAACCTCATAAGGCATATGTATCAATAGTTTCCTACTTAATAACCTTCACTTCCTCTCCATTGCCTACCAAATAAAGTGCAAAATTTGAAACTTAACATCCAAGGACCTCATGATCATGCCTTAATGTACCATTTTAACCCTACACTCTAGTACTCCTGATTTCATGTTTTCCTTGCCATACAAACTGAATCACTGACATTTCTTGAAACTCAAAAGGTACTTTCCCAAATCTATGACTTTTTTCACGTAATACCCTCTTCTTAGGATGTCATCTCCATGACACAACACAGTACCATATATTGAAATTCTCACTTTTCAAAGTCCAGGTCAGTTCTTAACTCCTCAATAAAGCTTTCCTTGATCTCCAAGCACAAACTAATTTATTTTCTCTTCTATTCCCAAAGCATATTGCCTGTTCCTCTTCTATGACAGGCAACACATTGCTTTGCATTATGTTTTATGTGTTTGCCACTTTCCCCTATTAGATACTAAGCACGTATAAGAAATGTGACAGAGGAGGCGGAAGCAAGATGGCAGAGAAGTAGGGAGCTCCGTACATTTCGCCTGCACCCAACTCTCAAACAGAGAAGGCTTGAAGTCGTAGGGCAATGACCCACAGGAGTTTGGGAAGAGAAAGAGACAGAGTACACTGGGAAGGAAACCTCATAAGTGCGTGGGTGCGAACTGGGGAAGATAAAAGTGGGACTGGACCCAGAGATACGGAGGGAGGGGAGGGAACCTGGCTTGCATGCAGCTGCAGTGAGTGATAAACTGGCAAGTGGCGGCAAGCTGCTGAGAGTCCAGGGGAAAGGAAAGAAAAGCTGAGATTGCTCATAGAACCATCCCTGGAGAAGAGAAAAACCTCGGCTTGGAAAGACAGTGTTTTTTTAAGCTCTGGCTGGGGTGCTGACTTTAAACTAGGTGCCCTGGTCCCAGAAGGCGCCAGGAAAAACGGAACTGCCTTGCGCCCGGCACCATCCATGGGGCGGCGGCCTGGTGAACTGGGAGCAAGGCCTGCGGAGGCGGTCCCAGCGACAGGTGAAGCAGCAGTGGCACGCACGACATCTGCCCACTAAAGCGGCAGCAACTGCGACCCAGTGAAGTGGCGCCAGGGCCGGGTGAAGCTGTGGCTGCGTGAGCGAAAGATGCCTGCTGAAGCAGCTGAGGCCTGTGAAGCGGTTGCGGCGGGATGAGGCAATACTGACTCTGCGGACCTAAAGTTGCTACGTTCCCCAAACGCACTGAGGTTGTATTACTGCTTGACCCTGGCTGATCTGAGCCTGCGACACTTCCCCCACCCTCCACTCAAACCCCTGCAACAGGGAAGCAGCAACAGCGGAACTGTTAATGGCTGTATTACAAAGCCTCTCAAGAGTAGTCAGACTAGATAGTTTCTCTGGATAACACCACCGTCTTTCTCTCACCTCTCCAACCATATTCCACCCTTTAGCTCTTTGAAAAAAGCTTCTTATCCCGTCTGCGTGTTCATTCTATCTCCAATTTTGTCTCATCTCAGTCCTATCATTTCTATCTTTCTCTATGCTCTTCAACCAGCACTGCATACACCCAGCTATTTAATTGTAGCTGGGAAATCTGGTTATGTGCTTTAAACCAATCTTTCTCTATCAGTTTTCTCCTTTCTTCCTTTTCTTTTCTTCTTTTTGACTTTTTTAATGTATTTTTATTTTCTATCATTCGCCTTCCCTCCTCCGTCTTTTCTCATTACTTTTTAGTTTTCCCTCTCGGTTAGCGTGATTGTTGGATTTGTCTGTGCATTTCTGTCCCTCTGTTCCCTGTGTGTTTGTCTGTCTGTTTTCTTCTCCAAGACTACCTCAAGAAACAAGCCAAAGTACACATGGTGGAGAGTTCCAAATACAACTATGAGTAGGAAAATAAAATAACCAAGGTCTCAATAAGAGAGACCAAGATTTACCATTCAAACAACACTTGCTGAAAGGATAGGCCCTGGACAGTCAAAAAGTCTTCTTGGGTACAGCAGCGCTCATAGATGCAGAGAGCATAACAGTCTTTAAAACTAACAAGAGACAGAAAGCTATCCGAAATGACATAATGAAAGAGCTCTCCTCCAAAGAAATTCCAAAAAGAATTGACAGCTAATGAACTGCTCAAAACAGATATAAGCAGCATAACTGAACAAGATTTTAGAACAATAATTGTAAAATTAATCGCTTGGCTTGTAATAAGCATAGAGTACTTCAATGAAACTATGGCTACAAACAACATGGAGAACAAAAATAGGCATGACGAATTAAAAAATGCGATAAATGAAATACAAAATAAACTGGAAGTGTCCAATGCACGGATTGAAGAGGCAGAAAAGACAATAAGTGATTTAGAAGACAACATTATAGAAAAACAAGAACCTGACAAAAAAAAAAAGAGAAACTGATCCAGGAACATGAAAGAAAAGTTCGAGAGCTCAGTGATACAGTCAAACGCAACAATATCCATATCAGAGGAATCCCAGAAGAGGAAGAGAGAAGGAAAGGTGCTGAAAGAGTCCTGGAACAAATTATAGCAGAGAATTTCTCAAACCTGGGGAGGGAAGTAGACGTTGAAATTCAAGAGACACAAAGAACTCCCCTCAGACGTAACTTGAATCAATTTTCTGCAGGACATATCATACTTAAACTGGCAAAATATAAGGACAGAGAGAATTCTGAAAACAGCTAGGGATAAAAGGGCCCTAACATACAAAGGGAAACCTATCAGAGTGGTGACAGACCTATCCAATGAAACTTGGCAGGCCAGAAAGGAATGGCAGGAGATCTTCAATATGATGAACAGAAAAATTTGCAGCCAAGAATCCTCTATCCAGCAAGCCTGTCATTCAAAATAGAAGGAGAGATACAAGTATTTCCAAATAAACAAAAATTGAAAAAATTTGTCAGCACTAAGCCAGCCCTACAAGAAATCCTGAGGGTGACTCTCTGAGGGAAGTATTGCAAGGAATGAAGACACCAGAGACACCACCACAAGCATGAACCCCACAAAGGACACAATGTCTCAAAACTCACAATTTCAATAATAATACTGAATTTAAATGGGCCGATTGCTCCAATCAAAAGACATAGGGTAGCAGAATAGATAAAAAAACAAAATCCATCTATCTGCTGTCTACAAGAAACACATTTTAGATTGGAGGATACCTTCAGATTAAAAGTAAGGGGATGGAGAAATATCTGTCATGCTATGGGAAATCAAAAGAAAGCCAGAGTAGCTATACTTATATCAGACAAACTGGACTTTAAATTAAAGACAATGACAAGGGATGAAGAAGGGCATTATATAATAATTACAGGGTCCATCCATCAGGAAGAATTAACAATTATAAATGTCTACGCACCGAATATGGGAGCATCTAAATATTTAAAACAATTTATCACAAACAGAAACAAGCTTATAGATAAGAATGTGCTAATAGCAGGGGACATTAATACTCCACTTACAGCAATGGATAGATCAACCAGACAGAAATTCACTAAAGAAACAATGGACTTGAATGACACAATGGACCAGTTGGATCTGACAGATATATTTAGAACTCTGCATCCTGAGACCAAGGAATTCACTTCCGTCTTGAGTGCGTATGGCACATTCTCCAAGATAGATCACATATGGGAAATAAATCAGCACTCAATAAATATAAAAGAATTGAGATCATACCATGCACACTCTCAGATCATAATGCTTTGAAACTTGAAATCAATCACAGGAAGAAATCTGTAAATCCTCCAAAAACATAGAGGTTGAAGAACACCCTACTAAAGAATGAATGGGCCAATCAAGCAATTAGAAAAGAAAGTTAAGAATATATGGAAACAAATGAGAATGAAAATACAACAATCCAAACTCTATGGGATGTGGCAAAGGCAGTCCTAAGAGGAAAGTACATTGCACTCCAGGCCTATTTCAAGAAATTAGAGAAAAGACAAATGCAAAATCTAACAACTCGCCTTAAGGAACTAGAGGCAGAGCAACAAGAGCAACCCAAACCCAGTAGTAGAAGAGAAATAGTAACAATCCGAGCAGAAATAAACAACATAGAGACCAAAGAAACAATTGAACAGATCAATGAAACCAAGAATTGGTTCTTTGAAAAAATAAACAAAATTGACAAACCTCTAGCCAGGCTTCTCAAAAAGATAAGAGATAGCACCCAAATACACAAAATCATGAATGAAAATGGACTGATTACAACCAATCCCACAGAAACACAAGTAATTATCAGGGAATGCTATGAAAAAATATATGCCAACAAATTGGACAACTTAGAAGAAATGGACAAATGCCTAAACACACACTCACTACCAAAATTCACAAAAGAGGAAACAGAAAATCCGTACAGACCCATAACTAGTGAAGAAATCGAATCAGTTATCAAAAATCTCCCAACAACAAAAGCCTTGGACCTGATGGCTTCCCAGGGGAGATCTACCAGACATTTAAAACGGAATTAATACCAATTCCTCTCAAGCTACTCCAAAAACTAAAAATTGAAGGAAAACTTCCAGACTCATTTTATGAAGCCAGCATCACTCTGATTCCCAAACCAGACAGAGATCCAGCAAAATAAGAAAACTACAGGCCAATATCCTTGATGAATACGGATGCACAAATCCTCAACAAGATACTTGCCAATCAAATCCAACAGCACATAAAAAGAATTATCCCCCAAGATCAAGTGGGATTTATCCTTGGTTACAGGGCTGGTTCAACACTCGCAAATCAATGTGATACATCATATCAACAAAAGAAAGATAAAAGTTATATGATCCTGTCGATAGATGCAGAAAAAGCATTTGACAAAATACAACATCCCTTTTTAAATTTTTTTTATGTTTTATTTATTTCTAGAAGAGAGAGAGACAGCGTGAGCAGGGGAGGGTCAGAGAGAGAGGGAGTGACAGACTGAAACACGCTCCAGGCCCTGAGCTGGCAGCCAGCACAGAGCCCGACGCGGGGCTCGAACCCACGAACGCAAGATCATGACCTAAGCGAAAGTCGGACGCTCAACCGACTAAGCCACCCAGGCGCCCCACAACATCCCTTTTTAATAAAGACCCTTGAGAAAGTCGGGATAGAAGGAACTTACTTAAACATCCTAAAAGCCATTTATGAGAAGCCCTTAGCTAACATCATCCTCAACGTGGAAAAACTGAGAGCTTTCCCGATGAGATCAGGAACACGACAGGAATGTCCACTCTCACCACTGCTGTTTCACATAGTGCTGGAAGTCCTAGCATCAGCCATCAGACAACAAAAGGAAATCAAAGGCACCAAAATCGGCAAAGAAGAAGTCAAACTCTCACTTTTCGCAGATGACATGATACTCTACATACTCTACATAGAAAACCCGACAGACTCCACCAGAAGCCTACTAGAACTGATCCAAGAATTCAGCAAAGTTGCAGGGTACAAAATCAACTTACAGAAATCAGTTGCATTTTTATACACCAACAATGAAGCAACAGAAAGAGAAATCCAGAAACTGATCCCATTCACAATTGCACACACACACACACAAATAAAACAACATAAAGTACCTAGGAATAAACCTAAACAAGGATATAAGAGATCTGTAGGATGAAAACTATAGAAAACTTATGAAGGAAATTGAAGAAGACACAAAGAAATGGAAAAACATTCCATGCTCATGGATTGGAAGAATAAATATAGTTAAAATGTAATTACTAACCAAAGCAATCTACACATTCAATGCAATCAAAATTGCACCAACATCCTACTCAAAACTAGAACAAACTATCCTAACATTTGTATGGAACCACAAAAGACCCTGAATAGCCACAGTAAAACTAAAGAATAATACCAAAATGGGAGGTATCACCATCCCAGACTTTAGCCTCTACTACAAAGCTGTCATCATCAAGACAGTAGGGTATTGGCACAAAAACAGACACATAGACCAAAGGAACAGAATTGAGAACTCAGAAGTGGACCCAAATGTATACAGCCAACTAATCTTTGACAAAGCAGGAAAAAGTATCCAATGAAAAAGACAGCCTCTTTAACAGATGGTGCTGGTAGAACTAGACAGCACCATGCATAAGAATGAAATTAGATCATTTTCTCCCACCACACACAAAAATAAACTCAAAATGGATAAAGGACCTGAACGTGAGACAGGAAACCATCAAAACCCTAGAGGAGAAAGCAGGAAGCAACCTCCTTGACCTCACCCTCAGCAATTTCTTACTTGACACATCCCCAAAAGCAAAAGAATCAAGAGCAAAAATAAGCTGTTGGGACCTCATCAAGATGAAAGCTTCTGCACAGCAAAGGAAACAATTCATAAAATTAATAGGCAACCAACGGAATGGGAAAAGATAGTTGCAAATGACATATCAGATAAAGGGTTAATATCCAAAATCTATAAGGAACTCACCAAATTCCACACCCAAAAAAACAAACAACCCAGCGAAGAAATGGGCAGAAGATATGAACAGACCCTTCTCTAAAGAGGACATCCAGATGGCCAACAGACACATGAAACGATGCTCAGCATCCCTCCTCATCAGGGAAATACAAATCAAAACCACACTGAGATATCACCTCACGCCAGTCAGAGTGGCTAAAATGAGCAAATCAGAGAACTCTAGATGCTGGCGAGGATGTGGAGAAATGGGCACCCTCCTACACTGTTGGTGGGAATGTAAACTGGTACAGCCCCTCTGGAAAACAGTGTGGAGGTTCCTCAAAAAATTAACAATAGAACTCCCCTATGACCCAGCAATAGCACTGCTGGGAATTTACCCAAGGGATACAGGAATGCTGATGCATAGGAGCACATGGACCCCAGTATTCATAGCAACACTCTCAATAATAGCCAAAACATGGAAAGAGTCTAAGTGTCCATCAACTGACAAATGGATCAAGAAGATGTGGTTTATCTATACCATGGAATACTACATGGCAATGAGAAAGAATGAAATCTGGCCATGTGTAGCAACATGGATGCACCTTGAGGGTGTTATGCTTAGCAAAATAAGTCAGGCAGAGAAGCACAAATACCATATGTTTGCACATATAGGAGGATTAGGAGGATCTTAATGGAGGACTTAGGGGGAGAAGAAGGGAGAAATAGTGGGGGAGAGGGAGAGAGGCAAACCATGAAAGACTTGAGTACTGAGAACAAACTGAGGACTGATGGGTATGGGGGAGGAGGGTGAAGATGGGCATGAAGGAGGGCACTTGTACGGATGAGCACTGGGTATTATATGGAAACCAAGTTGACAATAAACTATTTGAAAAAAAAAAAAAGAAATGTGACAATGTCTTACCCAGTTGTGTGTCTCTCATGGTACTTGGCATGAAGATTTAATGTTTATGAATAATAATTACTACTAAAAACTAATAATTACCATTTGTTAAGTACTTACCATTGGCACTCAACTATGGTAAGTGCTTAACATATAAAACATAATTTATTTACAATAACTATATAAGAAGTGATCAATAAATCTCTATTTTATGATCAGGAAACTGACATAAAGCAAAGTATTAGATTAAAGTGTATGAAATTGTTTCTATTTGATCAACACTGACCCATAAAAATGACAATTTCAAATGATTTAAATACTAAAATGTTTTTAATCATTACTGCTAATTCATTTAATGTAAGAAGTTCAAGACCATCTGAACCATATTTTAGAGTAATCCTAGACCACAATATTTCCATACATGATATTCAAAGAAAAGATAATTTTAGGCTTTTATTGGTTGGGAAATTGTGAATTTTAAATCTCTTATGTTTTTTTTCCAACATGAACAAAGTACATATTTCACAGTTTCAGTCCTTAGAAATAATCTCAAGCAGATTCTTGTGTGGACAGTCTCCTTTATTTTTTCTTATTATTTTCCTTCTGTCTTTTAATAAGAGTTGCCTATTAAAGAGGTCAACTTGAGTAATTGTTCCTTACTGGTCAAAAAGACCTGAAAAAATACAAATGATGACTGATTCCCCATAGCTTCAGTTATTGTTGTTAGTTTTACCAAGTTAAAAGAAAATGTTTTTTTCTTCTAACACTTGTATAACAGATGTTTATAAGATTCCAAAACCTTCAGAATATAAATTAGTCGCTGACAATTATGTCGCAAGAGATTTCTCTTTAGTAACTAAGTTTTAGTTTCTATATTGTTGATGTAATATACAATAAAATGTATTCATTTTCTGACTTAATATACTATACTTTCATAGAACACATATAGGAAGTAATTACTAGCTAGTGAACTCATAATCCTTAGATAAAATCATTTCCAATTCACTTTCTATTTAAATACCTTGCCTCGTGAAAATATTTAATATTGAACAATTGTTGAACCAATTTTAGAACTGAGGATCAGCTAGAAATCAGGTATTAATTTCTCAGTTTATAACTTCCCTCATAGATTTCATGCATTAATAGACATGAATTACTTTTGTCTTCTGAGAGGAAATAGAAATTTTTTTTAAATGCCATTAACAAAACACAAATTCCCCAATATTTTGATGAAAATTTAATGTGGGTGGCTATAAAGTGGTGTGAGAAGAGTTTAAGAGTGTTATTTCAGTTTTATAAGGAAATCAGTTGATTGATCTTACCTGGTCATATATGTGGCTTGATCCACCGTGGCACAGCTCATTTCCGGTGTTTGTAGAAATTGAATCACTTCCTGTGATGGTTTGGATTTGTTGGCCAGAAAGGGATTGTTGGCAGTGTGGAGAGTGAATGATCTGAGGCTGTTGGACAATGTGATGATGGCATTGAACCTGTGGATAACATTCCTAAAAAATATATATATGTATACATGCCAAAATAGTCACTAAGAATAAAAATTACTACTCAAGAAAACCCACTGAATGCATTTTTTTAAATTTAATGTGTTATTCCATAAGATAATTCGAGTCCTAAGATATATAGTTTTAATATGCAATATATTATTTTTTCAAATTATTTCATTCGGAGAAATTGTATTGTATTCTTTTTTGTTTGATCAAGTGGCAATGAACAACCAAATACTTACCTAAATTGGCCAAGGAATTGCATGTTCTTTTTTTTTTTTTTATCGTTTTATTTTTTCTGAGAGAGAGACAGCATGAGCAGGGGAGGGTCAGAGAGAGAGGGAGACACAGAATCTGAAACAGGCTCCAAGCTCCAAGCTAGCTGTCGGCACAGAGCCCAACGTGGGGCTCGAATCCACAAACCGTGAGATCATGACCTGAGCCGAAGTTGGACGCTCAACCGACTGAGCCACCTAGGCGCCCCGGAATTGCATGTTCTGATTAAATTAATATTCCAGTTATACTTAACACTAAAACAATAATGAATATTAATATTAACTATTCATTGATAATTCAACAAGCACTTCAGGATCTAATTTCATAATAACACTATCATACTGAAGATGTAGATGGAACTAAAATTAGAAAATAATATAATGTAGTGATTTTTAATGTCAGGAAGCATATTTGAATCACAGTGGGGGCAGGCAAAATTCTTGTGCTTATGAAAATCAAGCACAGATTAAGAAAAAAAATTAGAAAACAGTGACTGAAGCTCCAGATCTAGAAAACAGGTATTCTAATTCTGATTCTACCACTTACTCTGTGATCTTGGGAAACTGTGTTTGCAATATTTATGAGCCTCAATTTCGTCATTTGCAAACGTTGAGATAATATGTGTCCCATTGGATTGCTGTGAGGAGTAAATTAACTCATGTTTCAAAGTGCCTAGTACAAAGTAGGTGGGTAATAAACATTTATTATTATTATATTATTATTTCTTTATCATTGTCATCTTCAACTTAATCATTGTCCGCTCCACAAATTTTTCAGGTAGAAAAAAGTCCCTGAGGTCCAGGGAAGTAAGATGATTTACTTGTAATGGCACGACTAATTCATGGAAAAATTGGGATTGGAACTCATGATTTCTAGCTCAGAGTTCTTTCAAAATAGAAGGCTGAATTTTTACTGTCCTCAAAATAGTCTGGAGCTTGTTTTTAAGCTAAATCTTTTCTATCTGCTTGTTTCTTTGTTGTGGCTTTTTTTTTTTCTGAGGAAGTATAGAGCCCAGAGAAAGAAAGGATATCTGGTTGTTTAAGTTTTGAAGATTTCAGGCATACTTGAATTTCCTATATTATTTTGTTAATATTATTCTACTTTAATAACAGTCATCTGAAAGCCAGTTTTGAAAGAAAAACACATTCTATTTTGAATCATTATGCTACATTCATGTGCATACATTTAACTTTGAAAGTGTAAATTGGGGCTCCTGGGTGGCTCAGTAGGTTAAGTGTCTGACTTTGGCTCAGGTCATGATCTCACGGTTTGTGGGTTCGAGCCCTGCATCGGGCTCTGTCCTGACAGCCAGCTCAGAGCCTGGAGCCTATTTCAGACTCTGTCTCTCCCTCTCTCTCTGACCCTCCCCTGCTCACGCTGTTTCTCTCTCTCCCAGAAATAAATAAATACATTAAAAGTTTTTTTGAAAGTATAAATTCAATGTTCTATTTCCTTTTGACAGTGGGAAGCTGACCTGCATTAATATAATAAACCACTATAAATTTTATATTTTTTATATGGAACAATTTTCAAACTATATTAAAGGAAAAAAAGCAAGAAGCATAAGAATGAATATACTTTGCTACCTTTTGTATAACAATTTAAAATAAATTAATGTGGGAAACCTGAGTGGCTCAGTTGATTAAGCGTCTGACTTCTGCTCAGGTCATGATCTCATGGTTCCTAGGTTTGAACCCCACGTCAGGCTCTGTGCTGACAACTTGGAGCCTGGAGCCTGCTTCAGATTGCCTCTCTCCCTTTCTGTCCCTCCCCCACTCGTGCTCTGTTTCTCTCTCTCAAAAATAAATATTTAACAAATTTTTAATAAAATAAAATTAAAATATGTATATTTACAAATATACATAACTGCTTTTAAATGCCTGGAACAAAACTCTTCTAAGGGTGACTGCCCCTAGCAAGAGGAACTGAAAGACAAGGGAGTTAGGATACAGAGGCTTTACAATGAAAGAAAAAAAATGAAAGAAAACAAAAGGATAGAGAGGATTTGTTCCCCCACTGTGTATATTTTTATTCTTTTTGTACCTTTTTAGACTTTTTATGCCTTGAAATTTTTAGCATGTATACAAATTATCTTTTTATGTGTACAAAAATTATTTTGAAAGGAATGAAAAATATATTTCACAAATAGAAAGTACCTTGGTAGTCATTGATAATAAAAGGTCATAGAATCATTCATAGCACATTTTTTCTAGGACCTTTTAAAATACAACTCACTTTATATATATGCTAACACTAAGATCTCTACAGTTTAGAAGTCAGGCTAAGAGGACTGATGGATGTGGGGGGGAGGGGGGAGATGGGCATGGAGGAGGGCACTTGTGGGGATGAGCACTGGGTGTTATATGGAAACCAATTTGACAATAAACTATTTGTAAAAAAAAAAAAAAGGAAAAGCAAAAATAAATAAATAAATAAAAAGAAAAACAAATGTGTTCCTTAAAAAAGCAAGTTAGGAAACACTTTGAAGGACACATCAATATAAAACAATAAATAAAACACAACTCATTTCTCAATCATCTTCCTTTCTTAATATATCAGTTAACTCTTGAATAGAATAGAATGATGACAGTCTCTCTATCTGGGGTGTCTTGTGGTTTCACTGAGCCTACCTGGCCTCTGAACCACTCATTAGTATCACTGAACCTTTAGAAGATTTTCAGTTTTCATTTATCATACCTGACTACTAAAGTTATTGTTCTAAAACAAGATATTAATATATTACTCATACTTTTGAAATGTACCACAAGTTGAAATTTTAATGTACAAAATAGCAAACAGTTCTGATTTATCATATGTTTTGTCATCTTTGAGAGAGGAAAAAATACACAGAGTACAATGCATATGAACTGGATAATTATCTTGTAACTAGCACCAATTTACCACCTTTCCATGACAAAGATCTCTTTTTGGGCAGGTCTCATCTCTTTTTTTTTTTTATTATTAAATATTTTTATTTATTTCTAGGATAGAGAGAGACAGCGTGAGCAAGGGAGGGTCAGAGAGAGAGGGAGACACAGACTCTGAAACAGGCTCCAGGCTCTGAGCTGGCAGTCAGCACAGAGCCCGACGCGGGGCTCGAACCCACCAACCGCGAGATCATGACCTAAGCGAAAGTCGGACGCTCAACCGACTAAGCCACCCAGGAGCCCCCAAGGCAGGTCTCATCTCTTAAGAGCTAGTCCTATTTGAACTAGTCTATGTGACATTAAACCATTGAATCCAAACTCTGGCTTTATCCAGCTTGTCTTACTGCATCTCTCTATCACTGAGGAAACTCAACCAGATCAAAATAGTTGTCATTTGTTCCATACACATGATTCCTTTTACCTTGGACAGTCTGCCATGGCAGTTCCAAAACTCCCAAGTCATTTAAGTCATTAATTTAAAAAATGGATGTAAAAAAGTAAATATTCAAATTGATAGTAACAGTAGTGTTCTTTTAAAGGAGTTTTTTAATTGTTCCAGATGTATAGCAATAATAATGTACAGGATATTCAATCTTTTCCTCTAGGAACCAAGATTTAGAAAATCTTTATCTTTTTTGAGACAAGAAATTAGGAGGCTGAAATGATGTGCCCTAAACATTTCTTATTATTTAAAATGTGTCAAACTAAAAAAAAACAAAACAAAAAAAAATGTGTCAAACTTATTGTTTTGTCAGTCCAGTTGGATAAAGGACAGACGTTATAAATTTATAGCTTGAGGAAAGTGGCCCTTGAAGAATTGATATATTTTATTAAAATTTTCTATTTATCATAATGTCCAATAATATTCTCTTTTTTATATTTTATTTAATTATTGAGACAGAGAGAAACAGAACATGAGTGGGGGAGGGTCAGAGAGAGAGGGATACACATTATTCAAAGCAGGCTCTAGGCTCTCAGCTGTCAGCACAGAGCCCGACATGGGGCTCGAACTCACGAACTGCGAGATCGTGACTTGAGCTGAAGTTGGCCACTTAACCCATTGAGCCACCCAGGCGCCCCTGTCCAATAATATTCTGCTGTTCCTCTGAAAGATAGCTGTTCAATACATACCATACCAAACCGTCTAATAAATCCAATTTTCCAAGCAGACCAGATTCTTAAAGGTTTGTATGTTTATGATCCTGACAGTTTACACTATTTTATTTTTAATGAGCATCAAAGAAGTGATAATGTATTAATTCCTATGACTCTGGTAACAAATGCCCACAAATGCTCATAAAAAGAAGATATGTTCTCATGCCAAGAAAATTATAAAGAATTTAGTATATTTTAATGTTTCATTTGTATATGAGAAAAATGATTTTGTGATAAAATTCATTTGTATTATTTGACTGCCTGTTATAGGTTAAATTGTGCTCCCCCGACAAAAAGCATATGTTTAAGTACTAACCCTTATTACCTCAGAACATGACATTGTTTAGAAAGAGATTTTTTTCCCCATGAAATAAGATCTTTATAGAAGTAAGGCTCCTAATCAAATATGACTGGTATGATGATAAAAAGGGATAATTTGGACACAGAGACAGACATGCACAGACAAGAGACAATACGACAACATACAGGGAGAAGGCCATGTGAAGATGCAGAATTAAAGTCATACATCTACAAACCAAGGAATGCCCTAGGTCTCAAGAATCTAAAAGATAGGCATAGAAGAGCTCCTTCCCTAAAGTCTTCAGAGAAAGCATGGTCTTGCCAAAACCATGATTTCATACTTCTGGTCCCAGAACTGTGAGACAATAAATTTCTGTTGTTTTAAGCCATCAGATTGTGGTACTTTGTTACAGCAACCCTAAGAAATTAATACACTGTTCTAGTTCAAGAATGTCCAAGAAACAAGTCCCAGGTTTTTTCTGGACTGGACATGCTTTGTATGTCTAAGAAGACAATGTGAAACCTCTGCTGGTTAGAGTAACAACTCTGCTTGAAGGGCTGGTAGCTTAAGACGCCATGGAACTACCATTGCCCTGCTATGGTTTTTGAATGCTATATACTTGGTCTCTCAGCCAAATTTAATTAAATTTTAAATATGTGACTTGAACTTTAGTTTTCTATACTTTTATACTATTTTACATATCTTTTCAAACATATTTTTCATTTGTTCACTGAAAATTCACTTTATATTAAATGAATTAAGTCAAAGTTATAATGTTTTAAATTATAATTTTTGGGATGCCAGTTTAAAAGAAATATACAAAGGATTGGGGTATCTGTATTAAATTCATATTCTACCACTAATTTTCTATGTGACTTGACATATTCTTACCTAAGTTTTCCTTTCAGTAAAATAGGGTAAATAATACTTCACATGAGATAATGAATATGAAAGTGTTAAGGATGATCTGAAGGGCTGTAAACATAATAAGGTATAGTTATGACTGGTAGTGCTCTTGCTTGTCACTTGACAATTGAGTGTCATTTTAACTCTATGAAAATACTCATGATTCAAAAGTATACACTTAATAAGCTTTAAAACAGATTTTACATACCTGATCCATATTTAGCTTCTCTACTTTCCTTATTGTTTTTTCATAAATAACATTGTTTCCTGAGAAGAAATGTCCTCCTCTTAGGAATGGAGAAAGTGGTTCCTATAAAGACAGTAATGACTGTGTTTTGTTTTGAAAGGTACCTTTTTCAGAGAAACCTTAATTTAAGCAAATATGTAGTCTCTAATAAATCTGACTTAGCGGCAGGCTTTAGGAGAATGGAATGACATCCCAATAAGGTTTTGAGAGATGTAAGAAAAGCCATAAAGATAGTCTATTTTCTCAAACAGAGCAATCTTGATCTCTTACTATATTTTACCAGGCCTAACAGTGTTTTAAGAGAAATTGGAAGGTGAGAAAGATATTTTTTTTGCTGTTCCAAAGACAAGATATAATGAGCTTCCTCTGAGTTAGACAGGCCTGAGGTCAACCTCATTTAAGTTGAGTTCACTGGCAGGTTTCTTTCTATGCGAAAGTATTATTGGAGAAATGCAAAGTAAACAATTCACCACCAAGATGCAAAGTAGGTAGAACTATATTAATTTTTTCGCTTGACCTTAGCTTCAGTGACCTTGAAGTGTACAATTCTTATCTGTGATTATAATCAAAGCTAAATCTCTCTGATGGGTATGGGGGGAGGGGAAAGGGGATGATGGGCATGGAGGAGGGCACTTGTGGGGATGAGCACTGGGTGTTATATGGAAACCAACTTGACAATAAACTGTTAAAACAGGGAAAAAGAGCTAAATCTCTCTGTATAGCATATGTTTTGAATACCGAGAATAGAGTAAAGGTTTTAAGAGCCACTATATCCCCATAAAACAACCAAGTTAGTGTAGGATTATCCAAGTGTTCAAAAGATGTCAGCCGGGGCGCCTGGGTGGCTTAGTCGGTTGAGCGTCCGACTTTCGCTTAGGTCATGATCTCACGGTTCGTGGGTTCGAGCCCCGCGTCGGGCTCTGTGCTGACTGCCAGCTCGGAGCCTGGAGCCTGTTTCAGTCTGTGACTCCCTCTCTCTCTGACCCTCCCCTGCTCACGCGGTCTCTCTCTCTCTCTCCTCTAGAAATAAATAAAACATTAAAAAAAATTTTAAAAAAAGATGTCAGCCAATGAAATAAAGGCTGGTGAAATGTTCAAGGAAGGAGTAATAAGAATCAGATCAAGAGTTTAAAATAAATGAAATATTACTATAATTCTTTCCCTTCTTTCAGTTTTCATATGAGTCTACTAGTATGGGGGGGAGTTGAGGTTGTTTTATTACAAACAAATCAAAGTAGATGCTTGGGATTATGTACTTTGTTAGATGTGAGAACTACTGCCAGATGTTCTAAAACTAACAATTAAAATGATAAGATCAGTCATCTTTGAAGACACCTATTAATTTTTAGGGTGGATCTAGCACCAATTCAAATATACAGATAAAAAAGTAAGTAAAACTGCCAAAATAGTAAGACTGTCTAACAGCTCATTTGTAAATAATCTAAGACTTCTAATTCTTTGAAAGCCTGGAATATCAAGTACAATATGCATCCAAGTATACATATTCCCCAGTTTGTGTGTGAAAGAAAGAAAAAAGAGAAAGGAGGAAGAAGAAGGGGAAGGGGTAAAGTGGCCATGTTAGAGAAAAATGCACATTCTCATCTTTCAAGCCCTTTTTATGTCTCTCTCCCGAAACATACTTTTTAGATATATTATTTAAACATTTGATTCTGCAAAAGAAGGCACAAGCAAGTGCATTACTGCAATCATATCCTCTTTTGGTATTTACACATATATGTGAAAACTAAACAAATATTCAAAATAAGCATCCCCACCCTTCACAGAGCTTGCATGCTCATATGTTCACACATGCACACATGCACAACTAACTGCTTTTGTAGCTGAAGAGACATAAGAAAATAATTTTAAAATAAAGAAGAGGGGAGATAGATAGAAACAGAAAAATAGTGCACTCCCATCCATACAACTAGACTAGTATATGTGTGTTACCCTAATTTAATCCTTTGCTTTCAAAGCTGAAGCACATAATTGATTTTGTTTTGTGAGAGAGGGGAGGATTCTTTCTTGCAATAGTGGAGAAGTAAAATAAAGATAAAAGCAAATAATTGCCGTATTATTATCTGTGACACACTTTCTATTTGTGAAACTTTGTACTTATAACCCCATAGAATCTTCTATTACAGCTAAGGAAGGGCTGTGTATGGTTTTGTGTGTGTGTTGAGGAAGGCTTTTAACCCTGAGAAAAAAGTTTTCTTAATTTTTCTCCTCAAATAGATAGAAAAAATAAAATAAAATAAAAACAGAGAGGGAGGCAAAGCATAAGAGACTCAACTTTAGAGAACAAACTGAGGATTGCTGAAGGGGTGGTGGCTGAGGGGGGTGGGCTAAATGGATGATGGATATCAAGGAGGGCAACTTGTTGGGATGAGCACTGGGTGTTATATGTAAGTAGCAAATCACTACATTCTACTCCTGAAACCAATACTACATTATATGTGAATTTAAATAAAATCTTGGAAGAAAAAAATGAAAGAAAATATCTTAGTTTGTAAAATATAAGGTTATATATCTTAGTAGAAAATATAACAATATAATTTTCTTTTTTATAACAATATAATATTCAAAAGATCTCATTGCTAGGCACAAAAGTTCATAGTATAGGCAACAAAGGCATAGAGACACTTTTGAACTTTTGACTTTTCATTTTCTTCCTCCTAGCCCATATCACAATGACATATCTAAATAAAGACTCCAATCTCTGATGTAACAGCGGCTACCTTTATATGTGAAGTCTGTGAAAGAACTTTGTCCCTTTTTCCTTTGGTTCAAAGAGCACAAAATCCTTTGTAGCACAAAGGTGGAGCTATAGAAGTAGAAAGACTTTATAAACCAAGAATTTCCATGCTGATTGGAACTGTTGCATCATTGAATCAGAATATATGGGCACACAGTTGTCTGGAATTAAAAATGACTTTTTAAATAGTAATGATTAGAAATTAACTTTATAACAGGAAGAAACTCCAATAAGTTGATTTTAGGGATCTGGTAACTGACTCACCCTTCTTGTTTAAGCTATCAACTTCTAAGAAATTATGGGCTGGGACAAGAGTTTGTGTGATATAGTTTACCTGTTCAGGATTTTGTACTATGTATCTCCTAATAGTAGTCTGTGGATATGCAGTGACTTTTATTGTTGGAGAATGAGGTTCCTGTGAAGAAAGGTAAAAGATGCATATAATTATAGTTGTTTAGTGATCTTGAAGCCATTGATAATAGAAAGCAATTTTCAGAGTGAAATTTTAAAAGTCATTTGCATAATGATACATATGAATTTATGGTTTTAGTTAATTTCAACCTTAGGAACCTATATGAAAGCATGTGTTTATGTGCTCAACACTGTGCTAGATATTTCTGTTATACTCATTTCATGGTAATTCATCACACATATCAAGCCACATATATATGTGTATATATTTAATATATATTTTATATATATATATTAAAGTGTATTTATTTATTTTGAGAGAGAGAGTGAGGGAGCAGGGGGAGAGGAGAAGAGAGAATCCCAAGCACCCAAGCAGGCTTCACACTGTCAGCACACATAGTGCCTGACCCCATGAACAGTGGGACTCAAACCAAGACCCATAACGACTGAGCCACCCAGGGACCCTCAAACTATATTTGATGAGCGTTCCAAAATATTAATTTCATTGTAAATGACCCCCACATGATTAGAAGAAAATATACCTTAATATTTATTAATTATCTCATATTTTAAAAAATGGAAGGAGACACAAAGAGAAAAATGTGTGTGTAAGTGTGTGTGCATGTGTATGTACTTAAACATTTAAATCTTCAATGTGGTTGTGGGAGAGAACCATAAATAACATTAAAAAAGAGATAAGAGGCAGGGTGCCTGGGCAGTTCAGTTGGTTAAGCATCCAACTTCAGCTCAAGTCATGATATCATGATTTGTGAGTTTGAGTCCTGTGTCCGGCTCTGTGCTGACAGCTCAGAGTCTGGACCCTGCTTTGGATTCTGTATCTCCCTCTCTGCCCCACCCCCCCGCTCGCTCACTCTCTGTCTCTTGCTTTCTCTTTATTTCTCAAAAATAAATAAACATCAAAAATTTTAAATAAAAAGAGAGAGGGAGAGAGAGAGAGAGAGACAAGGGGCGCCTGGGTGGCTCATTTGGTTAAGTGTCTGACTCTTGAATTCAGCTTCTGTCATCTCAGGGTAGTGAGATGGAGCCCCACATCAGGCTCCATACTAAGCCAGGAACCCCTCCTTCTCCCTCTGCACCTCTCCAGGTGTACTCTCATTCTCTGTCTCTCTCTCAAAAAAATTAATTCAAGAAAGGAGAGATAAAGCACTAGAACAAAGTCATTTGTCAGCTTTTGATGGAAAAAGAATCAATATCATTAATATACAATTTTTATACCTCAATAAGTAAAAAAATTTTCATATTAATTGAAAAGTGAGCAAATGGCATGAACATTTTTCTTATAAATGAAAAACAAATGGTTAATAAGCAGCAAGAAGTATTCAACCAAGCTAAGAATCAAATAAACATAACAAAAGAATACCATATTTTAACTGGACAATAATTTTTAAATAATGATAGTGGTGAAAGTGGAGTAGGAAGAGTGAAATATGTAGCTATTAAAATAATGATTTTGAGAAATACAAACTTACAATGAAAAAAGATCATAATATTATACAATGTTAAATGAGAAATGAAGATATAAAGCTGCATATGTGGTATGATTTCAGTTCTTTATTTAAATGGAAGAAAACAGGGGTGCCCGGGTGACTCAGTCAGTTAAGCGTCCGACTTCAGCTCAGGTCATGATCTCACAGTTTGTGGGTTTGAGCCCCATATCGGGCTCTGTGCTGACAGCTCAGAGCCTGGAACCTGCTTCCGATTCTGTTTCCCTCTCTGTCTGCCCCTCCCAACTCATGCTCTGTTTCGGTCTCAAAAATAAATAAACATTAAAAAATTAAAAAAAATTAATGGAAGAAAACATAAAATACTAGTGATAGTATTTGTGTGTAAGAGAACGGATCATGAGTAATTTTTATTTCATCTTCTCTACGTTTTTAATTGTTCTAAAATTCTCTAAAATAAATATATTTTTATTATCAGAATTAAAACACAGTAAACCAAATTAGAAAGCCCTTCATTATGAAAAATAATAGCTAATATAATTTGCTGACTGCAGTTGAATGTAGTGAATAGCTCTGTGATTTAAGTGGACTTATTTTTCTGAGGCAATCCTATCTTGGTGGTCCTGTAGCGCTCTATTTCTATCACTGTCGTAGCCTTTATGCCACTGTCCTCTGTTTTGTTATATATGTGACCCATGCTAGTCTATGAGCTCTTTGAGAACAGCAATTGGGTGTAACGTATCTTTATACAATGTTTGATACATAATTAGCACTCAGTAAATGTTTGCTAAATAAATGCAAAATTCTAACTGACTTAGCTCTAGACTAAGCCAAATTAGGAAGTGGCAGACAAACTTTTGATAATCTTATTTGTTTTGCATAAGATCACCTTTTCCTTACTATATTGAACTTTAGGCACTGGCACTTCATCTGGGCAGGTCTGCTTTCTTAGAACACCACCTTTCTCCCTCCTAGCCAAATCCCACACCCTTTATACTCCCCTCCTATGTAGTAACAAACTTAGGGTATTATATGTTTTGTTTCCTTAGAATTCACTTGTTACTGTATGGTGACTAGTTCATTAAAGATATATTTGTGGGGGCGCCTGGGTGGCTTAGTCGGTTGGGCGTCCGACTTTCGCTCGGGTCATGATCTCGCGGTTCGTCGGTTCGAGCCCCGCGTCGGGCTCTGTGCTGACAGCTGGCTCAGAGCCTGGAGCCTGTTTCAGAGTCTGTGACTCCCTCTCTCTCTGACCCTCCCCTGCTCACACTATTTCTCTCTCTCTCTCCTAGAGATAGATAAAAATATTTAAAAAAAAGATATATTTGTGAATATGGTATTTCACTATTATTACAGGTATATTTTGGAGATATAATGCTTAGACTCCAGGGTAATCTTAAAAGTGGGATTATTAAGTCGTAAAGGCTAAGGGAATTAGATCCTTGCAAGTCTTTCAGGTCATGCACTTTTGAGAAGAGCTAGTTCTGACCTTTTATGCTATTCTCTCTGAACGTAAACTTCCAGTACTATCACTCACGAAGTCAGGTCTTGATCAGTCTAGATCTAAGTATTTTATTTGTGCTAAAAATCAAGGATCCTTTATATATATAAAATCACTAGGAGATCCTTGACTAAAAGTTAAACTAAGAACAACCAGATTGAATAGACCATGAAATTGAAAAGTCAGTTCACAGCATTTAGTTCAGCACTTGTTTCACATTGCTTTAATGGGCTAAGCTGACTATCATACGTGAGAATCCCTTTTCTAGTTTTGTGTTCTGGACATTTTGTGAATGTGTAAAGCCTTAGGAGGGCTTAAAAATTGCTTAAATATATGATCAAGGCTTATATTAAAAAGGAAAGAACCTATTATAACACATAACTTTTTTTTTTTACCTGTTCTGTATTTTGGGTTATATGTACACTGGTTGGGGGACAAGTTGCTATTTTCAGAGTTGGGGAATGGAGTTCCTGTTGAGAAAAACAAAAGGGGGTTCAGAAATGGATACAGAGCAGTGAATATCTTACCTGCTTGAGGTTTTATTTCCATTAATTTTATAATAACCTGGTTTGTCAGAAATAAGAACTTTACTTAGTGTTTTCTTATATTATATCCCAAAAGCACATCACTGAACTCCTTTGTCAGTTTTGTTAGTAAACTAATGATAAAATAATTTCTAGAATACTTCAAAACAACACATTCTTCTTGTACTTCTAGGTTGCATTCTTTTCTTCTCTTTGAGATTCCTGCTAATGTATACCCCACTGTTATTATATGTCTGCAATTTAACAAGATGTAAAATTTATCAACAGAAAAACATTAAATGTAAAAATTCCCTAACCATGACAGAAAACTACCTTTGAAAACTCAACTAAGACTACTTCCCTGAAAATGCAAATCAGAACTACAATAAGCTATCATCTCACACCTGTCAGATGGCCAAAATTAAAAAAAAAAAAACAAAAACAAAAACAAATACAAGGAACAGCAGGTGTTGGGGAGGATGTGGAAAAAGGGAAAACCCTCCTGTACTGTTGATGGGGATGCAAACTGGTGCAGTCACTCTGGAACACAGTATGGAAGTTCCTCAAAAAGTTAAAAATAGAACTACACTATGATCCAGCAATCAATCTCACTACTGGATATTTACTCAAAGAATACAAAAGTACGAATTCAAAGGGATTAATGCATCCTGATGTTTATAGCAACATTATTTACAATAACCAAGATATGGAAGTAACTCAAGTCTCTCTCTCTGGTCTCTCTCTATACACACACACACACACACACACACACACACACATACACATGTACACACACACACGGCCAAATATTATTTAGCCATAAAAAAGAATGAAATCTGGTCATCTGCAGCAACATGGGTGGAACTAGAATGTATTATGCTAGGCAAAATTAAGTCAGAGAAAGACAAATATGTAATGATTTCACTCATATGTGGAATTTAAGAAATAAAACATATGAGAAAGAGAGAGAGAGAAACCAAGAAATAAACTCTTAATTATAGAGAACAAAACTGATGGTTACCAGAAGGGAGGTGGGTAGGAGGATGGGTTCAATAGGTGATGGGGATTAAGGAGTGCACTTGTTGTGATGAGCAATGGGTGATGTATGGAATTGTTGACTAACTCTATTATACACCTGAAATTAGTATTACACTATATGTTAACTAACTGGAATTAAAATAAAAACTTAAAAAATGTCTACTGCCTTGAGATTACTTCAGTCTGACTTTTAATTATGGTTTGTCTGATATGCTTTAGTTAAATTTCAAATAGTAAGTTCTGATGTTCAAAAAGTGGTCTGTAAAAGTGAAAATATGATTTTTAATAATGATCTGATAAAGTCAGTTTATTCATTATGCTCATATACTTTACATTTTTCCCAAATCAACAAAACTGCATAGATATATTAGTGTGCAACAAGTTGATAGCATTACACAATCTCTTCATACGTTACTTTAATTCACAATTAATTGACACAACTACTGGACATAGACCACAATAATACAATAATTTTTTTTCTGTAGAACAAAGAGACTATTAAAAATTAGAATCATGGACTTATAAGGGAAACACTGACAGACTCATATGGAAGTATAATTACAAAGTAGGTATAATGTGCTGTTCTCAAAACAAATTGCCAAATATTCTGTATGCTATGGTTTTTCTTTTGTTTTTCTTTTGGTTCAGGTTGGAACATTTTCATCCCCTCTTTCCCTGTTACATTATCAGTAATACTGCAAACTTAATATATCAAGGCCGCCTTTGAATATGTTCTCATATTTCCTGCTGTAGTTGAAGATAATTTCTCAGACAAATGCAGATAATTAAAGATTGTAGGCCAAACAGATATATCATCTTTAGCTCAGGATGATGGTTATAAATGCAACCAAATGCAGGTGAGATGGGCCCACAGATTCAAGGGGAGCAGGTTTAGAGAGATAAGAAAACAAAAGGTGCTTTTTAATTGCACAACAACACATGAATACATGTGAACATAAAAATTTATATAGATAAAACTCAAAGATCTTTCCTTAATTATCCTCTTTTTAACCAAATCCTTTACCCATAAACTATTATTGTCTCATGTACCACTACATTAATATATATGTATAAATAATATTTATTGCTTTTATTACTTTACAATGCAAATCAAACATTTTTCATTATAAATTAGATATATGTCTTAATTCATTTTAAATTAATATATATTATTCCATAATGTTTAATAAATTATCTACTTCCCTACTGAACAATGTTTAAATTGTTCCCAGTTTTCACTATGCTGAAATGAACATCCTTGTGTGTGTATTTCTATAGAATTACACAAACAAGTAGGATTGATGGAGCATAGAGTATGTGCATTATTCATTTTAACAGATATTGCCAATTGATTTCCCAAATGGCTATACCAATTATGCCAAAGTATTCACGTCTGGAGGATGTTTTTCTGCAAACGTTTACCTTTTTTAGGCTGGGACTAGTAATACTAGGATCATGTTGAGAAGACAATTTGTGCACACTACCTGCCACCTGGTAGGTATTCTATAAATGGTAGTTCTTTCACCTTTCCTTTAACCAATTCAAATCTGATGACATCAGCAAATTAAACAGAATGAAACATACTAGCCAAGTAGACTAGCTTGTAAGATAAAAGAGTATACTGAGAAATATTTAATCTTTTTAATGTTTATTTATTTTTAAGAGTGGCAGAGCATGAGCATGGGAGGAGCAGAGGGAGAGGGAGACACCAAATCTGAAGCAGGCTTCAGGCTCTGAGCTGTTAGCACAAAACCGAATGCAGGGTTGAACTCATGAACCCACGAGATCATAGCTTGAGCCTAAGTCAGATGCTTAACCGACTGAGCCAACCAGGTGCTCCAAAAGTCAACTGAAAAGTTTTATAAACTTGCAAAAATTAACCCAAGTAAGAATAAGCGTGCGCGCGCGCACACACACACACACATCACATCACATCACATCACATCACATCACACTTTTAGGACATTTATTTATAGTGGTATAAACAAGGTTACTTTTTCCAGATGTCAAGATAGATATTTAAAGGAAAATTGATGTATTTATACAAAGACTAGTTTATCCTAAAATGAAGTAATTACTCAATCTTCTTATATTTGGAAAGCCAGTAAATTAATTCCATAAGTTATGATATACTTAATTAGTTTGAGCCTTCATTATTAAAATTAATCTAAGAAAATGTAGCTTTTCCCATTAAATCCTCATGGAAACAGAAGACTAGTGGAGTAGTTCCAAAAAGTGAAATATTAAAGTGGTAGCTTAATAACAGTAAAAAAGATTAAGACATGTAATGTTGACCAGCATGAGCTTAAATCATAGCAATATTAGACTGATCATAAGGTTCAAAAAACCAATTGAATATAAGGTTTTTGTTGTTTTTTTTAATGTTTTTTTATTTATTTCCAGGAGAGAGAGAGAGACAGCGTGAGCAGGGGAGGGTCGGAGAGAGAGGGAGTCACAGACTGAAACAGGCTCCAGGCTCTGAGCTGGCAAGTCAGCACAGAGCCCGACGCGGGGCTCGAACCCACGAACCGCGAGATCATGACCTAAGCAAAAGTCGGACGCTTAACCGACTAAGCCACCCAGGCGCCCCTAAGGTTTATTAATTCCAGAAAGATTGCTAAAGAAAACGTTTCCCCTGGAAGTCCATAGAATTAAGTAAAATACTATGAGTAATGTCCAAAATGAAGATTAACTTGATGATGGAAGTTACTTTCAGTGACATCTATCTCTAAGCAGGATTGGAGAAAGTCATCTCCGAAATAGTCATTGCTTACTCCATAGGAAGTGATCAAAAATGTTTGTGAATAAATGAATGAAGAGGATGTCTTAGTTTCAAAAGACATGCCAGGAAAACGACTCTAACTCTCCCATTTGATAACCTACATGAATGTTTAATTTTCAGTGTCGCTTATATGTATATAATTTACTTAAATCCTTCTTGTTGAAAACATTAAATTCAATGAATAAGTACATCTTTGTGCTTCAGCCTCCCTGTGCAACAGTCCCACATAACTTATAATAAAATAATAAAAGGCTGGGGAAAGGGTAATGATAACTATAATAATCTAGCGGAAAGAGTCCTAGATTTGGGGTTCCAAGAACCCGGGGTTCTACTTCTAGTTAAACTATCAGCCAGATGTGTGTTATCAAACAACTCATATCAAACTGATATTAAACAGTTCTCCTTGAGCTTCATTTTCCTCTTATGAGAAATGAAATTTGGGTGCGGATAAATGTGAATTAGAAGATCTTTAAGCTCCTTTCTATTTGTGCCATTCTGTGAATACAGAAGATGATTTCCAGCTTATTTTTCCATAAAGATAAAGCAATTTCAAATCCTTGAAACTTGTCTATCTTGTTTTCCTTTGATGACGATGATGGTAATGAGGACAACCAACACTTACTAAGAGCTTTCTACACCAAATAGATTGCATAGATTATCTCATTTGACACTTAAAGCAATCCCATGAGGGAGGTACTATTATCATCACATTTTACATATAAACGTTAGACAAAGATAGGTTGAGTAATGGCTGAAAATCATAGAGTATTGGAATTCCAACTCAAATAGCATGACTCCGGAACTTATGCGTTTAGTCACTATACTTTGCTGCATCTGGTTGCCTCATAATATTTTCTGTTTTTAAAGTTGTTGAACAAGTTCTGTTAGATTTGATTAGTTCTTATAATAAGATGCTAGATATTTACCTTTTTAAATTACTATCAAAAGTAACTTAAAAAAAATTTTTTTTTTGTTTTATTTATTTCTAGGAGAGAGAAACAGCATGAGCAGGAGAGGATCAGAGAGAGACAGAGGCACAGAATCTGAAACAGGCTCCAGGCTCTGAGCTGGCAAGTCAGCACAGAGCCCGACCCGGGGCTCGAACCCACGAACCGCGAGATCATGACCTAAGCAAAAGTCGGACGCTTAACCGATTAAGCCACCCAGGTGCCCCTCAAAAGTAACTTTTGAGTGCCTGAGAATAAGAGATCCACCCAAAAGTGACTGTGTGAAAGAATACCCCTGATTAAATAACTTAAACTAAAAATTCAATGGAGGTTTTTTGTTTTTTTTGTGTGTGTGTGTTTTTTTTTTTTTTTTTACAGACTGCATGATATATTTACAGAATGTATGCCAAGGCCTTAAAACTCAACAAAATATCACATTTTTATTTAATATGCATATTATCTAAATCTTTCAATTTTGTAAGAAGGCTCTATTTTTCTGATTAAATATTTAGCATAGTATTGAGTTGTTTATTCCTGTGTCTCACATTTGCCAGATACATAACTATTGCCTTATTGGTTACTATATTGGTAGAGGTCTGGTAAAAAATAATTTTGTTTATAATCAGGTGGGTTCAGGCTTAGTATAAAATCCATGCTGTTTTCCCCACACTTCCTAAAGTAATGATTTTAATCTTGCAAAGTTGTACCAGCCCCCTTCTTCCTTTTCTTTTCTTTTCTTCTTCCTTTTATATAGTACATATGACACCACAATTTTAAGATCAGAATGGATTAAAATCCATCTGCTTTTTGGGATAATTTCACTACATCACCTGAGATAATTGTCCATACCTTAGTATACCTTAAATCAGAGCTGGGAAACTGGAGTTGTCCTAGGGAGAATTCACAAAACTGCATCTTATTTCTGAAAAGAACAAATTTTTGAAACAGTCTAGTGTAGTGGCTAAGAATGTAGGCTTATGTTTTAAATGTCTTAGGTTTAATTCCTGGTTCATGGACATGCTAGCTATGGGGATCAGTTGTTTAATCTGTAAAATGGGACAATAACACCTAATTCATAGGATAGTTGTTAGAATCAAATTCAGTAGTATATGGTGGAAAACACACAGCATAGTGCCTAACACAGAATATGTATTCTTGTTTTAGAACCTAGAATAAATTACTTAACCCCTCAGGACCTCAGTGTCCTTATGGATAAGGTGGGAACAATAATACACTTCTTCAGGGTTTTAGTGAGCATTGGATAAGATAACACATGATGGTGTCCAGCACACCACCTTGCATAGAGCACTCAATAATTCTTCTCAATTTTATCATTGACTCATAAAAATATAACCAACAAAACCCTTAGCCCCACATACAAAATAAAATGATAGATAATGAATAGGCTATAAAAATAAGAGCTCTTTTGACACTGGAAAGATTGGGTAAAGACATATGCTTGAAAGGCTTATTAGGCTCTACTAGATAAGAAAGACTAACGAGGAAAACCACTAAAACAATTTTCTAAAACTCATGGTATATGATCAAAAAACTGGAATAGCAAGAACGTATTTATAATGTTTACTGGGATAAGAATCCTTTAGAAAGAGTAATTTGGAAGTTCCCATGCTCTTAGAGTCTTTGATATTTGAGATGGACTGTTTTTAGTTTGTGGTTTTGTTTTTTTCTTCTAAAATGTAGTGACACTGATCATTAAAGCTTGTTTGCCATCTGCTTCTCACCTAATGTTTCTTCTAAAGCTGCACTTCTAATAGGGTAGCATGTGACTATTTTCATTTATATATAAATTAATCAAAATCAAATAAAATTGAACATTTCATTCCCCAGTCACACTAGCTACATTCTAACTGTTCTGCAGCCATATGTAGCCAGTGGATACACATGGATAACACAAACAGAGAACATCTCCACCATTGCAGAGTGCTCTACAGGACACTGCAAATTTATATATTCAGGCTACTCATTTAAATATAGAAATATGTCTAAGATCATCACATTCAAGAAAGTTTATGGTGGTACAAATGTGTGATCAAAGCATTGCCAATTTACATAATTAGGTATAATGGGAAATAAAAAATGAAGCCACAAATGCTCAAAGTATAAGTTTACAGTGAATATTTCAGGAGAAAGAGAATTAAATTCATAAACCTTTTTAAAAAGAACTGAATGAAAAATTTTTATGTATGTAATCATGTGTATATATCCTTCTATCTATATGATTTTCCCATTTTGACAAAGCAAATGGTTAAGAAGATGAAAAAGATGAAAACTGACATCCGTCAATCAAAGTGCATATTTCTTTCTTTTTCTTTCTTTGTTTTTAAGATTTATTTTGAGAGAAAGAGCATGAGTGCATTCTGTGGTGGGAAGAAGGGAGAGAGGGAAAATCTCAAGCAGGCTCCTCCCTGTCAGCAGGGAGCCCAAGGCCCAGCTTGAACTCACTAACAGTGAGATGACATCCTGAGCAGAAACCTAGAGTTGGATGCTTAACCACTGAACCCACTGAGCCAACCAGGTACCCCAAAATGCACCTTTCTTTCTTTTGGGAGCATGATATGCATTTCATAGCCTCTCTGAAACTACCTATCTCCCTTAACCTACTGAATTAATTTTTAACTTTAGTAAGTAAAGTTCAAATACCATTCCCATTTTTTACAGATATGGCAACTGAAACAGTGATATGTTGTATGACTTACTGAAGTTCATATAACTAGTATGTGGTAGAACTAACATTTAAATCTAGCAGTCTAGTTCCAGGTCTATACTTGTAACCACCATGCTATACTATATATTCCTGGTCTACACATTTGACTTTTATTTATCTCACACAGTAACATCTGATATCTGAGTCTTATTTATACTTTATGATCATTTATGCTGACAGAATTTGTCAAGGCAAACTGCCACTTAAATAAATTCCTTGAATAGTAATAAAGACGCTTTTGTTAAAACCTTTCAAAGCTAGCAACATGGTTAAATACCTGCCTTAGGTTATTGTTTAATGTTGTTCTGAACTTTGTACAGGAAGAAACATATAAATTCTAATGATCTTTTTTTTAGATGAAGAAAATACTTCCTTGATTTAGGATGAAATCTGTAATTCTGTTCTCATGTAAAGAAAGCAGTAAAATGTATTAGAATGTACTAGTAATAGTACTTCTTCCATTTATCCCTTTCCTCCAAAGGAAATCCCTCATTTAAGACACTCTTTCTCCTCTTTACCTGAAGGAACCTAGGAGAATAAATAAAGTGTACAGTCTCTTTGCAATGCTTTTTGTCTTTAAAATTAGAGGTATATATATGCTCCATTGGAAATTAAAAATAATGCTATTACCATAGCTGCTGGTGTAAAAGAAAAGTTAGCTCAAAAATACTTGTTTACAAAGGTTTTTACTTTTAAATGGGGTTTAACAAACAAAAAGCAGAATCAGACCTATAAATACAGACAACAAGTTGATGGCTGCCAGAAGGAAGAGGTGTGAGGGTGTGGGCAAAACAAGTGAAGGGGAGTGGGTGATACAGGCTTTCAGTATGGAATGAATGAGTCACAAGAATAAACATCACAGGGGCACTTGGGTGACTCAGATGGTTATGTGTCCAAGCGTCCAACTCTTAATTTTGGCTTAGGTCATGATCTAACAGTTCAAGCCTCCCTGTGGAGCCTGCTTGGGATTTCTCTCTCTCCCTCTCTCTCTTCCCCTCCCTCCACTCACATTTTTTCTCCCTTTCTCTATGATAATAAATAATAATAAAAAGAGACAGCATAAGAACTATAGTTAATGATATTGTAATTATATTGTATAGGAACAGATGGCAGGTATACTTGTAGAGAGCATAGCATAATGCATAGAGAAGTTGAATCACTATTCAGTACACATGAAACTAATGTAACATTGTGTGTCAGCTATAGTAAAAATAATTAATAAAAATCAATGGGATTTAAGAGCATAACAAATCTCCCAGTTATTTTACCATGAATTGTCAAGAAAAGAAATCTAGATCATTGCAGTTAAAGGACCAGTTCACCTCCTTTCCTCTTGCCATGTCCCTCCCCAACCTTGCCACATACACACACAAGGACAGCTTGTGAGTGTCATGGCCTAAAAACAGGCCTGGCAATTTATCAAACCTCCCTTAAATAAGAAACAATTGGCATGGGAATTTTTACCCAGCAATTAGTTGCATTCACAATTTCTATAGCTTTATTTAATTGTAAGCAAAACAGGGCTGACCAAAGCTGAAAACATGGGACTCTTTATCCTATGACCTCATTCCATTTTCAGACAACCTGCTTCCCTGAACAGTCATTTACTTTATTGACCACACCTTTGAACAACAATGTATCAAAGCAACACACTCCTCCCCACAGACTGGAAATTTTTTCTGATAGTGTGTTCCTTTCTGGCACAGTAAGGGAGCTATCCACAATCTTTGTAACCAAAGAAAAGGTGAAAATATCATGTAAACAAAGATAAGCCCAGCTGAATAATTATTGATAGCAGAGGCTATCAATAACACACATTCTCCCCTGGAAGCTCTCTAGAGTTAAATTCGGTTTCAAGTTTTAAATTCAAAAGAATGGTAACGCATGCAACACACACATTACGAGATCCCTTCTTTCATCAAATCTTATTTTATTAAATAAAATGTTGATGGCCAAAGAACAAAATAATATTTTAAAATGAAATATAAACATATGGAACACTTAACAGACCATGTCTTATACATGTATCCTCAATGAGGACTCTCCCTAGGATAATCAAATGGTATTTATCCAAATAATTATTGTTTCCTACCTAATAAGCATTTAATATATATTCAACTCAATTAATGACTGGTATTAAAAAATATTGTATTTTGGGGCTCAGTCCGTTAAGCGTCTGACTTTGGCTCAGTCATGATCTCGTGGTTCACAAGTCCCAGCTCTGCATCCAACTCTCTTCTGACAGCTCAGAGCCTGGAGCCTGCTTTAGATTATATATATATATATATATATATATATGAATTATCTGAATGTCATACAAAACACCAAGATGCTAAAGACAATTAAAGTAAAAGTTTAACTGAATTTATGATAAGCAACAATTGATTATAATACACAGTCTTAGCCGCCAAGTCCACAAACTGTAGCTTCAAAATAGTTGCTACACACCAACTCAAAATGTCTCTAAAATATGGCATATTAAAGAGAGACTTTATTAAAACATGAAAGAAAATAGTTTTGAGTAATATGTGCTGTTTGATTGTGCTTGGTATGGTGTATAATAAAGCTTCTATCACATCTTACCCATTGCTTTACCAGGAAAGTAATTTCATATAAAATCTAGGTTCTACTTTACACAATGGGATCCTGTTAAGAAACAGAGAGAAAGAAAAATAAAATAGAAGAGTTTCTTTGTCACATTGTTTGTGACAGCTACCTAAAAGCACTCTTGCCAAATTATCTTTTAGTGGATTTGTGAATGCCCTTTGATATCTAACTCAGTTTGAAATTTCATAGTCAAATTTTCTTCTTGTTTCACTAAGGGAATGAAACTTCTTAGTTTTGTCCTTTACCACATATATAGAATTTCACCTACCTCATCCTCACACAAGGCCTTATTTTTTTTTCTTTTCAATTATAAATAACTTCATAAATCACAACATTCTTCATTCCAATCCCTTATCCAAGTTATTTTGTTGTTTTGCTTTGTTTTGTTTGTATTCTTATAAGTATTGCTTTAGCAATTGTCAGGTAGAAAGAAGAAAAATCTTGTAAAAAGGCTTGACCGGGGGCGCCTGGGGGCTTAGTCTGTTAAGCGTCCGACTTTCGCTTAGATCATGATCTCTCGGTTCTTGAGTTCGAGCCCCGCGTTGGGCTCTGTGCTGAGAGCCGGCTCAGAACCTGGAGCCTGTTTCCAATTCTGTGTCTCCCTCTCTCTCTGACCCTCCCCTGTTCACGCTGTCTCTCTCTCTCTCCTAGAAATAAATAAAACATTAAAAAAAAAAAAAAGCTTGACCAGCTTGGTCCTGGAATTTTTAAACAATTTTTTAATGTTGTATTTATTTCTAGGAGAGAGACAGCGTGAGGAGGAGAGAGTCAGTGAGAGAAGGACTCTGAAACAGGCTCCAGTCTCCGAGCTGGCAGTCAGCACAGAGCCCGACGCAGGGCTCGAACCCACGAACCGCGAGATCATGACCTAAGCGAAAGTCGGACGCTTAACCGACTAAGCCACCCAGGCGCCCCTGGAATTTTTAAAAAGGACTGAACTCAGCAATATACAATAAAGTTATCCTTAACTTGTTCTGTGGTTAATATTTATAATTTGTTAAATTTCTACTCTTAAATTTTTATCTATCGTTCCTATACTAGCAAGTTGACAAGAAAGGAATTAATGTTTTTAAATAACTATGACAGGATGATTTTAGCATTTCTATGATAATAGTAACTTTTTTGGCATTGTTTTGGGGCTACTAAGGAACATAGACAACATCCACTTTGGTGTTCATTAACGTCTTAATACTAAATATTGGAATGTACATTTACATTATTATTATCAGTTATGCAAAGTAGCATTTTTTTTATCTTTATGTTTTTCTTCCTTTGACTTCAATACAGGTGGAGTTTTTTTCAACTAGGAAATTACTGACAGTAAATCTTGGATTGTTCTTTATAATAACCCATATTATTCCAGATTTATACAATAATCCAACATCAGATAATATCTTCCCAATGGTTGCTTTTTGAACTTTTTACAGTATAAATTTTATCTTGAAAACATAATTTTAGTTTAGACAGATGTTTCCAGAGAACTTAAAGTCATATAAATTTAATGTAAGTGACTCAAAGAATGAAAACATAGAGCTGTTAATTTTATATAGTCTTGCAATGTTCTTTTACATTCATTGGCAAGATTATTAACACAGATACTAATGCTAAAATAACCCCTTTTTTTTTACTTTATTTTTATTTATTTATTTATTTTTTTACAAATAGTTTATTGTCAAATTAGTTTCCACATAAGACTCAGTGCTCATCCCCAAAGTGCCCTCCTCCATGCCCATCCCCCCCTCCCTCCCACATCCATCAGTCCTCAGTTTTTGTCAGCATTCAAGAGTCTCTCATGGTTTGCCTCTCTCCCTTTCCCCCACCATTTCCGCCCTTCTTCTCCCCCTTGTTACTCCGTCAAGTTCCTCCTAATCTTCCTATACGTGCAAACATATGATATTTGTCCTTCNAACATGGAAAGAGCCTAAGTGTCCATCAACGGACGAATGGATCAAGAAGATGTGGTTTATCTATACCATGGAATACTACATGGCAATGAGAAACAATGAAATCTGGCCATGTGTAGCAACATGGATGGACCTTGAGGGTGTTATGCTGAGCGAAATAAAATAACCTCTTTAAAAGCAAATTTATTTCATTTTAAAGGGTGTTTCAAAGTTCTGCCTTTTTAAACTTTTGTATAACAATTACTTTCATCTTGCCTTCTTCAGTCCCATATCCACTCTTTCAATCTTCTTTCTACCAATATTCACAAGTTATTCACTTTGGCTATACAAGAACCAGTGTGTTGTTTTCAGAAGATGAAACACACACAGCAATTTGAACAGATATTTGTTCATATCACTTATTCGGGAGCAGCATACCATTTGCTGAACACAAATAATTGCTCATCACTCCATATAAGCCATTGTCCTTGTACTACCATATTTGATATTTTAAAAATCTATTTATTTATGAAATAAAGTGAATCACTAGGAAATTACTCTATAAAAATTGTTGTATTCAAGTTGAGTGTTGCTTTGCAGTAAGGGCAAAGGAATGAATACCTCAGATCAGATATTCCAGTCAAATCCAACAAAAAATGAGTCATCTTATGCTTTAGTTAGATTATAAAACTCACTGGAGCTGTTAAACAACCACAAGCACTAGGAAATGAAAGAGCAGCAAGAGATGGAATTTAGATTACTGTATATTGCATATATAGCTGCAATCCACCAAAAGATAACATCCTGTAGAACAGAGGCAGAGAAGTAGAAAGAAAAAATGAAGAACAAGATATACCCTCTTTACGAATCTGTCATAACGATCATTGTGGTACCTGAGAATTGTTGCTCCAAACCAAATTTTGGTAGGAGGAGGCAGTTTTGAGAGGGGACAGCGCTTCCTGTGAGTTGATTGGGTCCAAGGCCTGAACCACCTTGTTCATGGGACCACTGTAGGTTCTCACTCTCTCATACACTATATTTTTTTCTGGAGGGTGCTGGGTTTGGCTTGACTGATGGTAGCAGTGGTAATGCTGGGTCTGGCACTGCGGCACCTCTGGGGGCTGCTGAGTCCCACAGCTGCTGCTGTTCATCTCATTCCAATAGCTTGAGCTCATGATGTTCTCAGTGGTCAGTAAGGTACTCCTCAGATACTCTCCCTACAGAACAAACACAGAGCGAGAGCGAACGAGAGAGAGAGAGAGAGACAGAGAGAGAGAGAGAGCGCGCGAGCGCTTATGAATAAGGGTTAGAAGGAAGGCAAGCAGGCACATGTAGAAGCCATTTATCAACCCTCTCCACCTATAATGGTGCCCGGAGAGGTTAAAGTTACCTGAGCAGCAGCAGGAGCAGGTCTGGCAGCTTCAGAGGAGGCAGCAGTTATGAGTGCAAATGAAAAGTTGAGCCACCCTATGAGATTGCTTCAGGAAATGGTACTGACACACCCCTAAGGGGTGTATTCACTTGGCAGGTTTACCTGCCAGGAGAGGCCCTGCTTTGCCAAGGAGATTCAAAGCTGAATTTGAGTAGGTAAGAAAGTTTGGAAAGAACAGATATGTGGAATTTTAGGGCTGAAGCCAGAGCTTCCAAGTCCAGAGGCTTGGAAATTCATTTAACTCTAAATAGGCAGACAAAGACAAGCTCATGCCTAAACTTACTAGAGAAAAAAAAAAGTCACAAATATCACACGAAAGTTCTTAAGCTTAGCAAAAAGAATTACAATCATGGGTGTTATCATTCCGGAGTCCCAGACCAAAATATAAGGTATTAGCCTAAGGACACATAATTTTCACAGATAAATTTGCATTCTTTGCAAAACCCAGCTGGTAATAGCAGTTAAGGGAGATTGCTTTATGGTCTACTTCTAACAACTCTAATTTATGGACAAGTGCATCTTGCACCAGGCCTAGTATGACTTTCTAATGTGGGTTGAAGTAGATTTGTCTAAATGATTGAATTGTTGTCTATAAATGGGAGATTAGTCAAGAAAGCTGTTACCATTCCACCAATACATTGCATTTCAGCATTTCTTTTTATTGTTTTGCATTTTTACAATGAATGTACCTTGATTTTATGTTTGCCTAGGAAACACTGACTTTGATTTCCTTTTAAATATCTAGTTGTTTAAGGAGCTGCAAGTCCTGAGGGGTGCCTTACTTTATGTAATGAGATTTAAACATGCTCAGCACTTACATTTATTACTACTTTAAGTTAGAGATCATAATAACTACTTACTCACCAAATTTTGCCTTGCATGATACTTCAGCATCCCTGAACCCTAGAATACTCACCAGGTGTGTCTTCAGAAAAGGGATGTCTTCCTAGTCTGTATATATAACATAGAACCTAGTATATCATCACCATCCTAGAGAGGAGGAGAATATTATTGAGCTGTCTAGCCAGGCTTTCATTTGCTAAGTGAACAAAAATTAATGATTTACTGGTCACTTACTATGACCAGATGTCATAGTAAGTGTTCCAACTGTGTGAGGAATTTTACATGGATTATCTGTCATCCTCACAACTTTATGAGGGTGGATAGGTGAGGAACTGAGTCACAGACATAGAGAGACACAGATATTTCCCAAAGTTAAACAACTTGTAAATGGTGGGTCTGGGATTTTAATATAAGACAACTCAATTTAGAGGTTAAGCTCTTATTTACTGTATTATTCTACTAGATAAATTTTAAAATTGTGTTCTGCATCTGACCATCTAATAAATCTTCTAAGTGGAAAATCAAAAAACAGTTTTTAACTGCTGGATTGTAAGTGACTTAAAAAGGAATCTTTGGATTATTTATGGGGGAGAGGCATGCAAAATGTTGAAAATCAACAGTGAACTCTTTAAAATATTTTATTGTATATTTACAGTGTGTGCTGTGTGCTTCACACCTAATCCTTGTTCATTTAAATGCTATCCTCAAGAATCAATGAAAATGTATTTATTTAGTCATTTAATTTTGTAATGCTTACTTATATTTGAGAGAGAGCGAGAGTGAGAGAGAGAGAGGACAGAGAGACAGAGAGAGACAGAGCGTGAGCCAGGAAAGCGCAGGGAGAGACAGAGACAGAATCTGAAGCAGGCTCCAGGCTCTGAGCTGTGAGCACAGAGCCTGCCACAGGGCTCGAACTCACAAAATGTGAGATCATGACCTGAGCCGAAGTCTGATGCTTAACTGACTGAGCTACACAGGCACCCCAAGAATCAATGAAAATTTAATTAGAAACATGTGATCTGACAAACAGCCTGGCAAAATATCAGATTGCTAACTTCTTAATATCATTAGCAGTATCATTTTGGATAAGCTTTATGTGTGAACAGGGAGTGGGTAAATGAGGTCATCCAGTCAGCTCTGATTGTTGAACTCTGGATTTAAAATATACACAAAGACACAAACACATATACATGGTACTGTTAATATTTTCAGCTAAGTGGCCTAGGATATAAAGAGAAGGAGATAAAGAATAAAAATTCTTTTATCCATAAAATGGTGCACATATCTGCCCTCCTTCAGAGGCAACCACCTTTATGCAGTTGGGTAAAAATTAATGTGTTAGTTACCTGAGCCTCATCCATTATTTTTCCCCATCCCTGGGCATGAAGGAGAGAAAGAGCTTGAAGCTCAAGGATAGTATATAAGAAATAAGATTAGGCACTATCTGGCAGATAAAGCACAACTGACTATGAAATAGATGTTGACCACCTTGGTTCAACTCAGAGAGGTTTATCAATATTCTAACCAAAGATTCTGCCTGCTCCTTTTCTGAGAATTTGTTTCTTCAATGATCTGAATCTCCAATTGTTTTATTTCTCCTTTATGCAGATGATATTAATACTAACCTATTATTATTAATAAATATATATAGGGGCGCCTGAGTGACTCAGTCGGTTGAGCATCCAGCTTCAGCTCAGGTCAGGATCTCGTGGTTTGTGAGTTCAAGCCCCACGTTGGGCTCTGTGCTGACAGTTCAGAGCCTAGAGCCTGATTCAGATTCTGTGTCTCCCTCTCTCTCTGCACCTCTCCCACTCGTGCTCTGTCTCTTTCTCTCTTTCTTTCAGAAATAAACATATTTTTTTTAATCGAGCGAAATAAGTCAGGCAGAGAAGGACAAATACCATATGTTTGCACGTATAGGAGGATTAGGAGGAACTTAACAGAGGACTGTGAGGTAGAAGAAGGGGGGGAAATAGTGGGGGAGAGGGAGAGAGGCAAACCATGAGAGACTCTTGAATGCTGAGAACAAACTAAAGACTGACGGGTGTGGGGGGGAGGGGGGAAATGGGCCTGGAGGAGGGCACTTGTGGGGATGACCACTGGGTGTTATATGGAAACCAATTTGAGAATAAACTATTTGTAAAATAAAAATCCCCCCCAAATAAATAAATACATATAAATATATTTGACTATTTAATAATGGTATTTGCCTTGTTTTCTAGTTGAAAATCCAAGGGGGATTTGACACTGAATTCTGCAAGCTTCATGGTTATCCACCCTTTTAATATTGGTGGATAAAATAGTACGAGTTGATTCCTTATTCTCAGCTCCAGACTTGTATATAGAATCTTTAATTATATTTCTGACAGTTATTTTGTTTTATTCAGTAATATAGACATTTTGTTTAGTACAGAAAAAGACTCATTTATATGATAGATTTGATTTCCTTTACAACAGATATCCCTTTAAAAACTAATTCAGTTCTAACAGACTAAAAAAATCTTTTTTGTTCCTGATTATAAAAATAATTCATTCTTTAAAAATTCAAATAAGTAAAGAGATGAGTAAAGTAGAAAATGAAACTTCCCATATTGATAATGGAAGTAAGGAATGGATTAAGAATCAGAAATGTTTGTTGTATATATTATTGGTAGTTAAAAAAATAAGTGATTTACATTTTGACTGAGATGTTTTGACGATCATCTGGAAAGGTCTTGATTTTACCTACCTCATAAGATTATTTTTAAAATCAAATGTCTGCCAATTATAATGCATCATCAATGGATAAGTTTTTAAATATATTACTCAAAGATGATGTGTGATTTTTGTAAAATATTAGGGTTTGAAAAACAAATATTAATGCCATGGGCCTGGTTTTTGAAAAGCTTAGCTACATAAAACCATTGAGGTAAAATAGGTCAGTAATTAATTTATCAAAATGGATATACAGAACTATTTTAGAATATTAAACAATGTAAGTAATTATAAATTTAACACCAAATGAATTTCATCAGCCTCAGCAGTAGAGTTTTTACATGTATAACTAATCCTGTACTCCACCTCTTGTTTTATGGGAATGAAACTCTGGTCTATCTCAAGCCTTGGCCCACTGTTGAAGCTCATGGTGTGATGACAAAAGATAGAGAGTTAAAGTGAAGTTACTCAAATATTTTTACTTCTGCCTTCTTTGTAATCAAGTAGAAGTATGTTCATATGGAAAAGGTCAATAAGCATTGGTCAGAGAGAACTGAAGTCTATGGTAGTGAGATGATTGTATGAAAGCACCCCATGTTTTACTAAGTGGCTCCAGGTCACTTGATCTAGCAGAACTCCATTCCAGCCTTCTGACAGAACTTAAAGTTGAGCTTGCTTAACTGCTGTTGGGAAACTTTAGATTAGGAAATATTTCAGGATATCAGATATGAAAAGAAAAAAAAAACCATTATCTTGATTTTAAAAAACGAATGGTGAAGTTTACAAACTAAAGAATTTAGTCTGACATCAATTCAGCCAGTGTGTGTCTGATGATATACATACTTAAAATAGAGATAAGTGATCTCTGAAAGACTTTTTGTTATCCCTTCTCCTGTTTTTTGAATCTCAGCCCTTAAGTAAATTTTAACTGTGGCGTAAATTTGCTCAGAACTAATTTCAATGTTCCAAGAGCCACACTAGAGAAAACCAGACCTCAATTCTAGACAGAATAGATAACTCCTCAGTATGATTTTAATGCAGTTGAACATGGTGCAAGCTTCTGTGGTTCTGGCAATCCCCCAGGGATTTCTGAACTTTGCTATAAAATAGATAACTTTAAAACAGCTTTTTTCAAAGTGTGTCTTAAATTATACCAGTCTATAGAGAGCTATACCTAAGAAAGAGAAGTGTTTTGTATCCAAATGAGTTTAAGAAATACTTGGCTAACTATATTTTGAGAAATAGCTTTATTGACAAAATTATAGCTTTTCATAAGCTAATATACACTATGACCTTTTAAATGGGTCATGTGATGTGTTGAGTTTTTCAAGTTTTGTTGGTGATGCAATATATTTTCTGTGGAATAGCTCCAGTAACTTGTATTCTTCAGATTATTTTCTTCTTTATGCTTTTTTTCCTCCATATGCTCTAAACTAAACTCATAAAGCAAGTGGGAATTCATACCTAATTTATAATTCTATCAGTATCATGAAAACATACCAAAGACCATTTGATCAAGCCACATCACTGTGCAGTGATACTTGAAGTGAGGTCCCTGAACCAGAAGCATCAGCTTCACCTGGAAAATTTTTAGAAATGCAAATTATTGGGCCCCACCCCGCATCTACTGAGTCAGAAACTAGAAGGGTGGTGCCCAACAGTCTGTTGAACAAGTTTTCCTGGTGATTCTGATGCACACTACAATTTGTAAGTCCCTGACTTATATCAGTGTGTCTAGGGCAGGCTTGGATAAAAGAGGAAGATGGCAGAGCCAGAGAGATGAAACTTTCAGTGTATTGGGTAAGAACTACTAAGTAGCTCAGGTGATTAAAAGTCCTTAAGAAAGTAGAGGTGAGCTACAACCCTTGGTAAGAGTCAAACTGTTCTATTTATATGGAAAAGTTTGAGTGAGAATGAACTATGGTGTAGTACATTAGTTATAGCTATCTAAGGAATCTGATATTAAACAAAATATTTTTATTTTATAAAAAAAGAATATGGGAGTATACCAAAAGACTATATAGTGTAGTGTTGATGAGTGTAGGGTTGCAATCAGACAGATGTAGATTTAAGTTTTAGCTCTACTATATATTAGCCCTATGGCTTGTCAAGGTATGTTACTTCTTGAGCTTCTGTTATTTTCAAGGAAGTGGGTAATAGCCCCTAACAAAGGTTTGTTGTATAGATTAGATAAAATTCATGTAAAGTGTTTAACATGGTGTTTGGTACATAGTAGCTACACAATAAATGTCAGTTCTTAAACACTATGCTCTAAATTTGGTTTGGGATAAAGGAAAAAGAGCTTGTTACTGGTTTGCAGATGGAAATCTGCTTATAGTAAAATGTAATATATGAGAAAACCTTGACTTATAAAAGGGGAAAACAACAGAAGTAGGGGAAATACCTTATAAGTTAGTCACAGAGAAAGCTCAATCAACTTAACAGAAGCAAAAAGGTAGAAAGAAGCTTGATTATAAGGCAGTCATTTATATCTTAAAAATCTTGGCTGGGATGAAAGAGCTTAATTAGGATGTTAAGTCTTGTGATGTTTGTTCTAGTTATCTGTGCTGTTAGTGTAGAGAAATTATAAGGAGTTTTATTTTGTGGAGAGGAGTGGCTATTTTCATTACACAGGGATCCATTACAGCATCTTCAATTATCAACACATTCTTCTTTTTATTGAATTATAATTAGCATACAATGTTATATTAGTTTCAGGTATACAATATAATGATTCATAATTCTATACATTACTCAGTGTTCATCTAGGTAAGTGTATTCTTAATGACCTTTATCTACTTCACCTATCCCCCGCATCTCCCCTAATTCTTATGTAATCAAACTCCTTAAAACATATGTACAAAAGTACCCAAAAAAAACAGAAAAATGGAAATAATAAATATAAGAACTGCATTATGCTAAGCAAAATAAGTCACGAAAAGACAAATACCATATGATTCCACTCATATGTGGAATTTATGAAAGAAACCAGATGAACATAGGGAGAAAAGTGACAGGCATACCACTCTGGTATACCACAGGCACCACAGTAGGTGCTCCTACTTTCTTTTTTTTTAATTTTTTATGTCTTTATTTTATTTTTTTGAGAGAGAGAGACAGAGTGTGAGCGGGGTAGGTGCAGAGAGAGAGAAGGAGACACAGAATCTGAAGTAGGCTCCAGGCTCTGAGTTGTCAGCACAGAGCCCAACATGGGGCTCGAACCCACTGACTGTGAGATCATAACCTGAGCCGAAGTCGGCCGCTTAACCGACTGAGCCACCCAGATGCCCCAAGTGCCCCTACTTTCTAATGTATTTTATGAGGCCAGCATTACCCTGATACTAAAAACAGACAAAGACAATAGAAGTACAGAAAAATAACCCTCATGAACAAAAACTCAAAAATCCTCATCAAAATATTAGCAGTTCAAATCCAGAATGTATAAATAGAATAATATATTATGAACAAGTGGTATTTATCCCAGGAATGCAAGACTGATTCAATGTTTGAAAATTCATCAATATAATTCACCATATTAATAAACAAATAAAGAATAAAAAATAATTATCTTAGTAAAGGCAGAAAAAGCACTTGACAAAATCCTACATTCATGCCTGATGATGTTTTAGTAAACTACATAAAGGAGGAAATTTCCTCAATCTGATAAAGTGCATCTACAAAAAACTTAAAACAAATATCATACTTAATGATAAAAGAATGAATGTTTTCCCCTACAATCAGGAACTAGCAAGGATGTCTGCTCTTAAAACTCCTATTGACAATACGATACATGAAGTTTTTGACAGTGAAAAAAGGGAAGAAAGTTAAACAAAAAGATTTCACATTTGGAAGGAAAAAATTAAACTACCTCTATTTGCAAATAGCATGATTGTCTATGTAGACAATTCTAAGAACTCTACAAGAAACTCTTGAAACTAACAAGTGAGTTTGGGAAGACTACAAGGTATAATATAAAATACAAAAACCAATACAATTTCATATACTACCAATGAATAATTGGAAATTGAAATAAAAATAACATTTCCACCCCTTCCACTGGAATATCAAAGTATATATCTAATAGTATGAGCTGCATACTGTAAATTACAAAATGCTGATTAAAGAAATCAAACAAGGGCTAAATGAATGGAAAAATCCTGTTTATAGATCAAACATTCCAAATTCCATATAGTTATGACAATTCTTTCCAAATTGGTTCACAAATTTAATTGCAATTCCAATAAAAAATCCAAACAAGATTCTTTGTAGATAAATACAAGTGGATTCTAAAAATTATATGGAAAGATAAAGGTAATAGAATAGTCATACAATCTTTTTAAAAATGAGCAAAGTAGGAGGAGTACACCACTGAATATCTACTTAAAAGTGGTCAGCTTGGGGAGATGGCAGAGTAAGGGTGTCCTAAACTTACCTTGTCCCATGGTTACAACTATATAACACATTTTAGTGTAAAAAAAAAAAAAAACGAGAAAGTCCTGAAGATTGACAGAACAAACTCCACAACTAATGATAGAAGAGACCACATCGAAGAAGGTAGAAAGGGAAAGATGTGGTGTAGGAACTAAATGAACCATGGCCATCCACAGTAGGGAGGGAGCTGGTGGTTCAGAGAAGGGCAAAAAACACTTTTATACAAACTTCCTCGCCACAAATGGGAAGAATAAAACCCCATAATATTTGTCTTTGAAAGTGAGAAGGGATCTCTGCCAAATGAAAGAACCGGATCAAACCACAGCAAGAGACCAAAGCAAAATGGATATAAGTAACATGCCTGATCGAGGATTAAAAATAATGATCATAAAAATACTAACTGAATTGGAGCAAAGAGTGGAGGACATAGGTGAGACCCTGAATAAAGACATAAAAAAGAACCAATCAGAGATGAAGAACATAATCAATGAAATTAAAAATACACTTGATAGGAGGCGGCTGGGCGGTCCATTAGGTTAAGCATCCGAGTTCAGCTCAGGTCATGATCTCATGGTTCATGGGTTCAAGACCCACATCAGGCTCTTTGCTGTCAGCACAGAGCCCTCATAAGATCCTCTGTTCTCCTCTTTCTCTACCCTTCCCCCACTCATTCTCTCTCAAAATAAATAAATAAAAACTTTAAAAAATACACTTGCTAGAATAGATAGCAGGCTAGATAAAGCAGAGGGATGAATTAATAACTTGGAAATCAGACAAATGGAAAGTAACCAAGCTGAGAAAAGGAGAGGAAAGAAAATTGAGAATAGCCTTAGGTAAACCAGTGATGCCATCAAGCGAAATAACATATGCATTGTAAAGATCTCAGCAGAAGAAAGAAGAAAGGGGGCAGAAAATTTGTTTGAAGAAATAATAGCTTAGAACTTCCCTAATCTGGGGAAAGAAACAGATATCCAGATCCAAGAGACACAGCACCCCTCAAATTCAACCCAAGGAGGTCCATGCCAAGACACATAGTAATTAAAATGGCAAGAAGTATCGATAAAGAAAAAAAAAAAAAAAGCTTAAAACAGCGAGAAAAGAAGACAGTTACATACAAGGGAAACACCATAAAGTTAACCGTGGGTTTTTCAGCAGGAATTTTGCAGGCTAGAAGGGTAAGTCATGATATTTTCAAAGTCTGAAAGGGAGATATCTTCCGCCAAGAATATTCTATCCACCAAAGCTAACATGACAGAATAAGAAAGATAAAGTGTTTCTCAGTCAAAAAACAACTAAAGGAGCTTGTGACCACTATACTAGTTGTACAAGAAATATGAAAAAGGATTCTTTGAGTGGAAAAGAAAGATCATAAGTGAGAGTATGAAGAGTAAAAAAACAAACACAAAAACAGTAAAAATAAATATTTCTGTAAAAATCAGTCAAAGGATTTATAAAATAAAAAGATGAAAAATATGACACCATACACCTAAAACTTGGGGCAGGGTGAGAGGAGTAAAGGTTGGGCTTAAACTTAACTGACAATCATCCTAATAAGAGACTGCTATATGCAGAAGATGCTATATAAAAACCTAATGGTAATCACAAATCAAAAACTTGTAATAGATATGCAGAAAATAAAGAGAAAGGAATACAAGTATATTGCTAAAGAAAGCCAACAATCCCTAAAAGAGATAATAGTTGAAAGTGTCTGAGAAAAATCTCTAGAAACAACCATGAAACAAGTAACAAAATGGCAATAAATATGTATCTATCAATAATAACATTAACTATAAATGAACTAAACACTCCAATTAAAACACAAGGTGACAGAGTGGATAAGGAAACACGATCCATCTATATGATGCTTACAGGAGACTCATTTCAGACTGAAAGACACTTGCAGATTGAAAGTGAAGAAATGGAGAAATAGTTAGCATGAAAATGGGTGTCAAAAGAGAGCTGGGGTAGCAATACTTATATCAAACAAACTAAACTTTAAAACAAACACTTTAACCTGAGACAAAGGAAGGTACTATATGATAATAAAGGATACAATCCGAGAAGAAGATATAACAATTATAAATATCTATGCACCCAAAATGGGAGCAACCAAATACATAAACAGAAATAACTAATGTATAGTAATACAATCATAATAGTGGACTTTAACAACCCATTTACAATGATCGATAGATCATCCCAACAGAACATCAACAAGGAAACACTGGTTTTGAGTGACACACTGGATCATATGGACTTAACAGACATATTAAAACTTTTTTTTAACCTTACAACAGATGAATACACATTCTTTTAAAGTGTGTATGGAACGTTCTCCAGAATAGATCACATATTAAGTCACAAAACAAGTCTCAACACATTTTTTAAAAGTGAGGCGATAACATGCAACTCTTCTGACAACAATGTATGAAACCAGAAATCAATCAGAAGAAAAAATTCTGGAAAAAGTACAGATACATAGAGGTTACATACATGTTACTAAACAATGAATGGGTCAACCAAGAAATAAAAAAAGAAATCAAAAAGCAAATAAAAACAAAACAGTCTAAAATCATTGGGGTGTAGCAAATGTGGTTCAGGAAGGAAATTTATAGCAATAGAGGCCTATATCAAGAAGTAAGAAAAATCTCAAATAAACAACCTAAGCTTACATCTAAAGGAGCTCCTCTGGCCATGTGTAGCAACATGGATGGAACTTGAGGGCGTTATGCTGAGCGAAATAAGTCAGGCAGAAAAGGATAAATACCATATGTTTGCAAGCATAGGAGGATTAGGAGGAACTTAATGGAGGACCATGGGGGAGAAGAAGGGGAAAAATAATGGGGGAGAGAGAGGGAGGCAAACTATAAGAGACTCTTGAATGCTGAGAACAAACTGAGGGCTGATGGGGGTAGGGGAGAGGGGAAGGGGGGTGATGGGCATGGAGGAGGTCACTTGTGGGGATGAGCCCTGGGTGTTATATAGAAACCAACTTAACAATAAACTATTTAAAAAAACAAATAATCTACAGGGTAATATTCTGAAACTATGTAAGTATCTCAATAAGTTTTCAACCAATGGTTTAGCATTCATTGGTAATCCTTAACTAAATCAATTATTGTATTTTGCAAAATGAATTTTATTAAAAATGCCTTTCTTTGGAGAAATAAAAAAAGAACAATCAAAATCTAAAACCAACCAAAGTAAATAAATAATAAAGATTAGAACAGAAATAAATGATACAGAAACTAAAAAACAAAAACAAAACAAAAACACCACAACACAACAATAGAACAGGAAATGGGTTAGTTAAGATGGCACAGTAGTACGGGGACCCTATGCTCACCTTGTCCCTCAAACACAGCTAGATAAATATCAAATCATTCTGAACATCCAAGAAATTGATTTAAGGACCTAGAGAACAAACCGCACACCTAGAGGGAGAAAAGAAACCATATTGTGAAAGGTAGAAGTTATGAAGAGTTGATCTGAGGAAGAAAAGAATTGCATGTGTTATGGAAAGGAGGGAACTCTAATCATGGAGAGAGGACAGAGTGAAAGAGATTGAGAGAGAAATAAAGAAAATAGCATGCAGGGGATTACACAAGAAAAACACTTCCCCAAAATCATTGACTGGGAAAAGGGGAGGGGCTGATTATCATGAGTTTTTAGAAGCAGAAGAGCTCAGTCTAAAGTTTTAGAAGTCCACACCATTGCCAGGGTCTTGTCTGGTAGGCTTAGTGGTGCTTCTGTGGGGAAGGAGGACAGAAGCCCAGGAGCATACACTGTGGTCTGAAGTTCTCCTGTGTCATACTGAAAGGAACAGTTCTTGGAGGTTTTCTTGAAGTTCATTTGGGAAAAATGGTGCAGTCTTTCAGGGGACAATAGAGACAGTGGTCACCATTGAGAGGCTCCATTAAATAGCATAGAAGCAGAGGCACCTGCAGAGGGCAGCTAACCTGGAATCCAGCTTTTGGCTGCACTTTACTATAAATTCCAAGCTCCTGTGTAGTTGTATGACTGCTTTTCTGGGACAAACTAGCAACAGTCACAGGGCAGCAAGACCCTCCCCCAGAGGATCAGTGGAGGTCCACACTGTGCTGGGTCCTTAAAACATGGAGTTTTGAAACCCTACCATGAGTCTGAGATAAAACACAGGAACCCTGCTACCAGGCAGGCAAATAGCTTGGACACACACAGAGTGAAAGCAGGGTTCTTGGAAGCTTGGGATATAAAACTGTTCGCTCTTTTGTGAGAACTTCCTGAACAACGGAAGTTGTTCAGGAGGGTGAAATCCCCTCTCTGAGGATGAGAGAGAGAGGTGATACCATCCCCCCCACCTCCGACCCCGTGGCCTCCATCTCCCCTGACAGACTTCAATGAGCAACACAGTGCCCCCGGTGGAGGCTGCATCTGCTTACACCAAGCCTCCTCCTACTGCACCTTTCAGGCACATCTTTACTGGGACAAGTTGGCCTGAGAACCAGCACAACAGGCCCCTTGCACAGGAGGCCGGCACAAACCCCCTACACCCACCAAGTCTCCTGATCATAGAGTGCTGCAAATTTTCAGCTCTAAAGGAAATAGGATTTAGCCTTTTCTAAAGAGCATACCAAAACACACATAGTTAAAGCTTGCAACACACTGGACAAGGCCCAAACACTCTGCACGCAGACAAGGAGAAACTCTGCAGAGAACTGACCTGAAGGAAAGAGCAGCCAGATCACAATGGCAAAGTACACACAGCATACACTGCTGGGAGCCGAACCGGCCTCGCTGGATGGCAGTCACAGCAAGGAAATGGCAGTGTTTGCAGCTCCTGCCATGAGAAATGAAAACTGGTATCTCTTTCTGCTACTACTGGCTCATGTCGTAATAAGCCTGCTGGTATTGACCAGGCCTCACAATATTCCATATCAGACCCATATTCTGAACACAGATACCTCATAAGGAAAAGTATATTCCTGCCTTTACAAAAGAGCTTTTAGATAAAAGCTCTGTGGGTGATTGTCAAAAGCCTCTTCCTATGGGCCTTGCATATCAAAGACAATTGAGCCTGGCCCCAAGACAAAGAGCCTAATTTAGAGTTAAGGAAAAAATGGGGGCCGAACTTAAGTTAACACTTACACCTTCTTCTAACTGATGATGTATGGCAGTCCCTTCCCCAAGGCCTACATTTCACAAACACCCTCCTCTACTGGCAGCTGGGATGAGGATAGATAAGAGTAGTTAACACCTAACCCAAAAGCAAAAGGTTAACAAATTTAGGGCCCCCACGGTGTTCACACATTCAGCATCAAAAAGGTCTCCACAAACAAACCAGTTCAAAAACATTCATCCTTTTGAGAGCCAAGCGGAATGACTCCTAGCTTATCTATATACAACTTAAATATTATCCTGTTTTTCACTAAGAGCATCCTGTTAATTCCTTGGTTGTAAATTCACTATGACTGAGATAATTCTACAGAATATCAAAAACTTGTTATCGCAAAGGCTTCCCATTGTAAAAATTCCTTTCTCTGACCTCACGTTGTTACTGAACCTTTAAATAAAGACACCAAAACCAACAGAGCAGAGATGACTGCCTGGTGATCAGAAATAATCTCGGGGCTCTCTCACTCTCTCTTTCACTGACACTGTCCATCCTTCAGGGACCCCTGGACCTGCCGGAGCCGGCCTCCAGCAATACACCAAAAACAACAACAACAAGAACAACAACAACAACAAAACAAACTTCCTGAAGCACCAGGCCCTGGACAGTGTATGACCTCTTTTTTTTTTTTTAATATTTTTATTTATTTCTAGGAGAGAGAGAGAGAGAGAGAGAGAGAGAAACAGCGTGAGCAGGGGAGAGTCAGAGAGAGAGGGAGACACAGACTCTGAAATAGGCTCCAGGCTCTGAGCTGGCTCTGAGCTGGCAGTCAGCACAGAGCCCGACGCTGGGCTCGAACCCACGAACCATGAGATCATGACCTAAGCGAAAGTCGGACACTTAACCGACTAAGCCACCCAGGCACCCCATGACCTCTTTTTAATATAACCATTACTCTCAGGAGCAGGAAATATTTAGGCTTCCCTAACATACAGAAGACAGAGATCTAGACAAAATGCCAAATGAAAGAATGCATCCCAAAAGGAAGAACAAGAAGAGGTCATGAGCAGGGATCTAATCATAACAGATGTAAGTAATACGCCTGAACCAGAATTTAAAATAACAACAATAAATATACTAGTTGAGCCTAGAAGACACTAGGAAGTCCTTTCTGCAGAGAAAAGAGAACTAAAACTAATCAGGTTAAAATGAAAATATTGTAACTGAGATATAAAACCAACTGGATGTACTGAGAAAAAGAATGGAAGAAACAGGGGGAAGAATCCATGATATAGAAGATAAACTTATGGAAAATAATGAAGGTGAAAAGAATAGGGAAAAAAATATTGGAATGTGAATGTAGACTTAGGGAACTCAGTGACTCCATAAAGTGTAATAATATTCTTATCACAGGAGTCCCATATGAAGAAGAGACGAGAAAGGGGGAATAAGTTTTATTTGAGCAAATTATAATTGAAAACTGCCCAAATCTAGTGAAGGAGATAGATAAAAACAAAGAGGCACAGAGAACTCCCATCAAAGTCAACAAAAGCTCATCAACACCATGACACGGGATAAAGTAGTTAATTTACAAGAGAAGACAAATAAGTTTAGCAGCATATCTCCCCACAGAAACATCTCAGGCCAGGAAGGAGTGGCATGATATAGTCAACGTGCTGAATGGGAAAACTATGCAACCAAGAGTACTTTATCCAGCAATTCTGTCATTCATTATAGAAGGAGAGAGAGTTTCCCAGACAAACAAAAACTAAAGGAGTTTGTGACCACTAAACCAGCCCTGAAAGAAATATTAAAGGAGACTCTTTCAGTGGGAAAGAAAGAACAAAAGCAACAGAGACTAGCAAGGAATAAAGAAAATATCCAGAAACAACAACTTTATAGGTAATACAATGGCACTAAATTCATATCTATCAATAATCACTCTAAAGGTAAATGGACTAAATGCTCCAATCCAAAGAGTATCAGAATGTATAAAAAATAGAACCTGTCTATATGCTGCCTACCAGAGACTAATTTTAGACCTAAAGACACCTGCAGATTTAGAAAGAGAGATGGGAAACCATTTATCATACAAATGGATGTCAAAAGAAAGCTAGAGTAGCCATACTTATATCGGACAAATGGAATTTTAAACTAAAGACTGTAACAAGAGATGAAGAAGGACACTATATCATAATATTAGTTTAAAATGAAATTTTAGGGGCGCCTGGGTGGTTCACTTGGTTGGGCGGCCGACTTCGGCTCAGGTTGTGATCTCGCGGTTTGTGGGTTCTGTGCTGACAACTCAGAGCCTGGAGCCTGCTTCTGATTCTGTGTCTCCCTCTCTTTCTGACCCTACCCTGCTCATGCTGTGTGTCTCTCTCTCAGAAATAAATAAAATGTTTAAAAAATATTTAAAAAAATAAAAGTAATTAAAATGAAATTTTAAACTAAAGACTGTAACAAGAGATGAAGAAGGGCAATATATCATAATAAAGGGTCTATCAAACAAGAAGATCTAACAATTGTAAATGTTTATGGCTCTAACTTAGAACAACCCAAATATATAAATCAATTAATAACAAACATAAACTCATTGATAATAATACAATAAATAGTAAGGGACTTTAACACCCAACTTACAGCAATGGACAGATCACCTAAGCAGAAAATCAAGGAAACAATGACCTTTAATGACACACTGGACTAGATGGACTTAATAGATATATTCAGAAAATTTCATCCTAATGCAGCAGAATACACATTATTTTCGAGTGTATGTGGAACATTATCCATAATAGATCACATATTGGGTCAGAAATCAAGTCTCAATGAGTACAAAAATATTTATATCATGTCATGCATAGTTTTAGACCACAAGACTATGAAACTTGAAGTCAACCACAAGAAAAAATTCAGAAGACAATGAATACATGGATGTTAAAGAACAAGTTACTAAAGAATAAATGGTTTAACTAGGATATTAAGGAAGAAATGAAAAAATACATGTAAGCAAATGAAGATGAAAACACGACAGTCCTGAACCTTTGGGATACAGTAAAGCCGGTGATAGGAGGGAAATATATAGGATTATAGAACTACCTGAAGAGGCAAGAAAAGTCTCAAATCTTATACCTAAATGAGCTACATAAGGAATGGCAAATAAAGCCTAAAGCCGGCAGAAAAGAAATAATAAGATTAGAGCAGAAATAAATTATATAGAAGCAAAAACAACAACAACAACAACAGCAAAGTAGAACATATCAACAAAACAAAGAGCTGGTTCTTCAAAAGAATTAATAAAATCGATAAAACCCCAGCCAGACTTATCACAAAGAAAAAGAAAAGGACTCAAATATAAAAAAAAATCATGAATGAAAGAGGAGAGATTACAACGAACACCACACAAGTACAATTTTAAAAGGTTTATGAAGAAATTAAATGCCAACAAATGGGGCAATATGGAAGAAATAGATAAATCCCTAGAAACATACAAACTATCAAAACAGAAACAGGAAGAAATAGAAAATTTGAAAAAACCTATAACCAGCAAAGAAATTGAATAGGTAATCAAAAGTATCCCAACAAACAAAAGTCCAGAGCCATATAGCTTCCCAAGGGAAGTCTACCAGATATTTGAAAAAGAATTAGTAACTTTTTTCTTAAACCTATCCAAATAAAAGAGAGGGAATGAAAACTCTACTCATTGTACAAGGCAAATATTAAAGTGATTCCAAAACCAGAAAAAGACCCTACTAAAAAGGACAATTAGAGGTCAATATCCCTGATGAACAAGGATACAAAAATTCTCAACAAGATACTAGGAATTCGAGTGCACCAGTACATTAAAAGAATCATTTAACACAATCAAATGGGTTTTATTCCTGGACTGCAGGGGTGGTTTAATATTCACAAATCAATCAACACAATGCACCACATTAATAAAGGATAGGAACCATATGATCCTCTCAATAGATGCAGAGAATGCATTTGACAAAATACAGCATCAATTTTTGATAAAAACCCTCAACAAGGCAGGGATATAGGGAACATACGTCAACATCATAAAGGCCATATACACAAGACCCACAACTTATATGATTCTCTTTAGGGAAATTCTAAGAACTTTTCTTGTACAGTCAGGAACAAGACAGGGATATCCACTCTCACCATTATTTTTTGTGTATAAGAAAGTGGACCAGTTACATTCTCCCAGAACTATTTGCTAAAGGCTGTCTTTTTCCCCCATTGGATACTCTTTCCTGCTTTGTTGAAGATTAGTTGGCCATGTATTTTTGGGTTCATTCTGGGTTCTCTATTCTATTCCATTGATCTATGTGTCTGTTTTTGTGCCAATACCATACTGTCTTAATGATAGAAAACCAATTGAGGGTTGATGGAGGGAAGTGGATGGTGGATATGCTAGATAGTTGCTGGGTGTAAAGGAGGGCACTTGTTATGATGGGTGGGTATTCTTTGTAAGTGATGAATCACATATTTCCACTCCTTAAACCTATATTGCACTGTATTTTAACAACTCGAATTTAAATAAATTTTTTTAAAAAAGAAGAAAAGAGAAAAAACCCGAAGGCACTAAACTCTACCCAGTATGCTATCAATCAGAATAGAAGGAGATAAAGTGTTTCCCAGAGAAATATTATAAGAACTCTTTATGACCAAACTAACCTTATAAGAAATGTTAAAGAAAATTCTTTGAATGGAAAGAAAAGGTCATAATGAAGAGTTGGAAAAAATTCACAGAAAATACAAACTATAAAATACTAGATTATTAACTTATAAGATCAGTGCAAAATTTAATGTACAAAAGCAATAAAATCAATTATATCTATAAAAATCAGTCCAGGAATTCATGAAAGGATGTAAAGTAGGACATCAGATACATAAAATATGTGAGGGGGTAAATATGTAGTGCTTTTAGTATATGTGCTGTCGAAGTAAGAACAAATATGTAGTGTTTTTGGAATTGGCTCAAATTCAAGCGACCATCAATTTAATATAAATACTGCATGCATAAGACATTATATATATAAGCCTAATAAGAACCTCAAATAAAAATGTGTAATAGTTACACAAAAATTAAAGAGGAAGAAATGCAAGTATAACACTAAAGAAGGTCATAAAATCACAGGGGAAGTAAGCAAGAGAAGAAAGGAACAGAGAAACACACAAAAACAACTGTAAAACAATAATATGGCAATAAGTACATACCTATCAATATTTACTTTGACTGTAAATGGACTAAATGCCTCAATCAAAAAAATGCAGAGTGACTGACCGGATAAAAAAGCAAGACTCATCCATATACTGCCTACAAGAGACTATTTTCAGACTGAAAGACACATTCAGAGTGAATGTGAAGTGATGGAAAAACATTTACCATGCAAATCGTATCCAGAAAGAAACTTAGGCAAGCAATACTTTTATTAAATGAAATAAGCTTTAAATCAAACAATTTAACAAGGGGCAAAGAAGGGCACAATGATAAAAGGAACAATCCAACAAGAGGATATAACAGTTGTAACTATTTATGCACACAATATGAGAGAACTTAAATATAAAGCAAATAGTAACAGATATAAAGGAAGCAATTGACAGTAATACACTACTAGTAGAGGACTTTAACACTGCAGTTATATCAATGGATAGATCACTCCAACAGAAAATTCATAAAGAAAAAAACAGTGGCCTTGAATGACACATTGGACCAAATGGATCTAATAGATATATTCATAAAATTCCATCTAAAAATAGCAAAATACACATTCTCTTCAAGTCTACATGGAACATTCCCCCCAAAATATGAAATGTTAGGCCATAAGATGAGTCTCAGTAAACTCAAACAGAATGATTATATCATGCATCTTTTCTGACCACAACAGTATGAAACTTGAAATCAATTACAAGAAAATAAATAAACTGAGAACAAGCTGAGGGCTGATGGGGGTGGTTGAGAGGGGAAGGGGAGTGATGGGCATGGAGGAGGGCACTTGTTAGGATGAGCACTGGGTGTTATATGGAAGCCAACTTGACAACAAACTATTTAAAAAAATAAAATATCTTAACAAAACACAAATACATGGAAGCTAAATAACATGCTACTAAACAATGAAAGAGTCAACCAAAAAATCAAAGAGGAAATTAAAAGAAAACATGGAGAAAAATGAAAATGAAAACACAATAGTCCAAAATCTGTGGTATACAGGAAAAAAGTCTTCTAAGAGGAAAGATTGTACCAATACAAGTCCACCTCAAGAAACAAGAAAAATATCAAACAACCTCACCCTACACCTAAAGGCACCAGAAAAACAAACAAACAAAACCCCAAACCAGCAGAAGAAAGGGAATAATAAATATTAGAGCAGAAATAGAGACTAAAAAAAATAAAAAGAAAAAACAATAGAACAGATCAATGAGACAAAGAGCTCTTTCTTTGAAAAGATCAACAAAATTCATAAACCTTTTGCCTGAATCATCAAAAAAGGAAGAGAGGAAATGCAAATAAAATTAGAAATAATGAAGAAGAAATAACAACTGACACCATAGAAATACAAAGTATTATAAGAGAATATTATAAAAATTATATGCCAACAGGGGCGCCTGGGTGGCTTGGTCGGTTAAGCGTCCGACTTTCGCTTGGGTCATGATCTCGCGGTTCGTGGGTTCGGGCCCCGCGCCGGGCTCTGTGCTGACTGCCAGCTCAGAGCCTGGAGCCTGTTTCACAGTCTGTGTCTCCCTCTCTCTCTGACCCTCCCCTGTTCACGCTGTCTCTCTCTCTCTCTCTCTCTCCTAGAAAAAAAAAATTATATGCCAACAAATTGGAGAATCTAAAAGAAATGGGAAAATTCCTAGAAACACATAGAAAACAACCAGGAAGAAGTAAAACACTGGAGCAGACCAATTACTAGCAATGAAATTGAGTCAGTAATCAAAATACTTCCAACAAACAAAAGTCCAGGACCAACTGTCTTGACAGGTGAATTCTAAAAGAAGGGTTGATACCAATTCTTCTCAAAACTATTTTTGAAAAATGGAGGAGGAGGAGAGTTTCCAAATTAATTCTATGAGGCTAGCATTACCCTCATACCAAATCCAGAGAAAGACACTGCAAAAAAGAAAACTACAGGCCAATATCCAGGGATATTGAGCATAGATACAAAAATTCCCAACAAAATATTAGCAAACAAATCCAACAATATATTACAAAAATCATTCATCACGATCAAATGGGATTTATTCCAAAGATGCAAGGATACTTCAATATATGCCAATCACATCATATTAACAAAATGAAATATAATATTCATTTGATCACCTCAACAGATGCAGAAAAAGCATTTGAAAAGTTCAGCATTCATTTATGATTAAAAAAAATGTCAATAAAGTAGGTATATAAGGAACATACCTCAACATAATAAAGGCCACTTGAGAAAATCCCACATCTAACATACTCAATGGTGAACAATTGACAAATTTTCCTCTAAGATCAGGAACAAGACAAAGACGTTCACTCTCTACATTTTTATTCAACAGAGTACTGGAAGTCCCAGCCACAGTAGTCAGACAAGAAAAAGGAATAAAAAGCATCCAAATTGGTAAGGAAGAAGTAAAACTTTTACTATTTGCAGATTACACGAAATTATATATAGAAACCCTAAAGATGCCACCAAAAGACTACTAGAATTAATAGATGAATTCAGTGAAGTTGCAGGATACAAAATTAATATACAGAAATCTGTTACATTTCTATACACTAATAATGAAGTAACAGAAAGAGCAATTAAGAAAACAATCCCATTTATTTTGCACCAGAAAGAATAAATTACCTGGGAGTAAACTTATATAAGGAGATGAAAAACCTGTACTATGAAAACAATAAAATGTTGATGTAAGAAATTGAAGATGACACAAAGAAATGGAAAGATATTCCTTGCTTATGGATTGGGAGAATCAATATTGTTGAAATGCCCATACCACTCAAGACAATCTATAGATATAATGTAATCTCTATCAAAATACAAACAGCACCTTTCACAAAACTGAAACAATAATCCTAAAATCTGTATGGAGCTACAAAAGAACCTGAATAGTCAAAACAATCTTGGAAAAGAAGAACAAAGCTGGAAGTATCACAATCTAACATTCCAAGCTGTACTACAAAGCAGTAGTTATAAAATTAGTATGATCTGGAACAAAAATAGACACATAGATCAATGAAACAGAATAGAGACTTTGTAATTAAACTGATAGTTTTTGGTCAATTAATCTGTGACAAATGAGGAAGAATATACAATAGGAGATGTTCTCTTCAATAAATGGTGTCCTGAAAATTGGACAGCTACATGCAAAAGAATAAAATTGGACCCCTTCTTTACACCATACACACACACACACACACACACACACACACACTCCCAGAGAATGGACTCAAGACCCAAATATTCTAGAAGAAAAAATAGACAATAGAGTCTTTGACATTGGCCATAAAAACATTTTTCCAAATATGTCTTCTCTGGCAAGAGAAACTAAAACAAAATTAAACCATTTCAAATATACCAAAAACAAACAAACAAAAAGTTTTGTATAGTCAAAGAAAATATCAACAAAACAAAAAGGCCAACCCCAAAAAAGGGCACCTGGGTGGCTCAGTCAGTTAAATGTCCGACTTCGGCTCAGGTCATGGTCTCACGGTCCGTGGGTTTGAGCACAGTATCGGGCTCTGTGCTGACAGCTCAGGGCCTGGAGCCTGCTTAGGATTCGGCATCTCCTTCTCTCTCTGCCCCTCCTCTTCTTGCACTCTGTCGCGCGTTCTCTCAAAAACAAATAAACTTTTTTTTTATAAAATTATTTTTTAAAGGGCAACCCTTTAAATGGGTTGATTTAAAGGGAGAATTTAATTACAAATGATATATTTGATTTGAAGTTAGTATCCAAAATACACAAAGAACTTACACAACTCAACACACAAAAAGCCAAATAAACCAATTAAAAAATGGATAGAGGGCCTAAATAGACATTTTTCCAAAGAAGACATACTTATGGCTAGCAAACACATGAAAAGCACTACTAGGTATTAACCCAAAGAATACAAAACTACTAATCCAAAGGGATAATTCACCCCAATGTTTATAGCAGCATTATCTACAAAAGCCGAATTATGGAGATAGCCTAATTGTACATCAAATGATGAATGTATAAAGTGGTATATATACACAATGAAATGTTACTCAGTCATAAAAAGGAATGAATCTTGCCATTTACAACAACATAGATGGAGCTAGAGAATATTATGCTAAGCAAAATAAGTCAGTCAAAAACAAATACGATATGATTTCACTCCTTTGTGGAATTTAAGAAATAAAACAAATGAACAAGGGGAAAAAGAGAGAGAGGAAAACCAAAAAGTAGACTCTTAACTATAGAGAATAAACTAATGGTTACCAGAGAGGAAGTGGGTGGGCAGATGAGTGAAACAAGTGATGGGGTGTAAGGAGTACACTTGTGATGAGCACAAGGTGATGTATGGAAATGTTGAATTACGATATTGTACACCTGAAACTAATACTACATTGTACATTACCTAACTGTAATTAAAAACTTAAAACTTAAAACTATCAAAACAATTTAAAAAACAGAAAAGATGCTCTACATCACTAACCATCAGGGAAATAGAAATTAAAACCACAATGAGATATCAATTTACTCCTGTCAGCATGGTTAAAATCAAATACAGAAAAAATAATAAGTGTTGGCAATCATGTGGTGTAAAGGGAAACCTTGTGCACTATTGGTGGAAATGCAAACTGATACAGCCACTGTGTAAAACAGCATGAAGATTCCTCAAAAGTTAAAAGGAGAATTACTATAAGACCCAGTAATTCCACTACTGGGTATTTACCCTGAGAAAACAAAAACACTAACTCAAAAAGATATATTAGCTTCTATGTTTATTGAAGAATTATTTACAACAGCTAAAATAAGGAAGCAACCCAAGTGTCCATTGATAAAGGGATAAAGAAAATCTAGTATATGTATATTATGAAATAGTACTCAGACTTAAAAAAAGAATGAAATCTTGCAATTTCCATGCACATGGATGGGCCTTAAAGGTATAATTTAAGTGAAATAAGTCAGTCAGAGAAAGACAAATACCATATGATTTCACTCATATGTGGAATTTAAGAAATAAAACAGCCAAAAAAAGAGACAAAAAATACTCTTAAATACAGAAAAACTGGAGGTTGCCAGTAGGGAAGTGGATGGGGAGAGGGGGAAAAATAGATAAAGGAGATTAAGAGTATATTTATCTTGGGATTCCTGGGTGGCTCAGTCAGTTAGGCTTCTGACTTGGCTTAGGTCACAGTCTCATGATTCTTGAGTTTGAGCCCTGCATTGGGCTTGCTACTATAAGCGCAAAGCCCACTTTGAATCCTGACCCCTCTCTGCCCCTATCTCATTCATACTTTCTCTCTAAAAAAATAAATAAAAATTTTAAAAATTTTAGAGTATATTTATCTTGATGAGCACTGAGAAATATATATACCTTATGAATTATTGTATTGTATACCTGAAATTAATATAACTCTGGATATTAATACTCTAATAAAATAACTACATAATGAAACATATAAATTAAATATAACTCCCTTGCTTAAAAAACTAATAGTTTCCTATTACACTAGAAGTATAATTGGCCCCTCAATTCCTTGCTCCAACTATAGATTGGACATAGTTTTTTCTATTACTGCATCAAATCTGATTGGAGTGCTTTTATCTGCAGTGGCACCAACTGCTTAACATTGCAACTAATGTTTTTTTAAGTATCTTCCACTGTCACACTCTTAACCTCCATACTAGATCACATTTTCATCTATGTTTTCTATATTACTGATTCCTAAATTTATATCTACATCCCAACATCTAATTTCCAGCCTCATTTATTCAACTGCCAGCTTGGCATGTTTATTTAGGTGTCTAACAGGTGCTAGTGATTCTCCTAAAAAGGTTCTGTCTGCAATAGCCTCTTTTTTTTTTTATTTTTTTATTTATTTCTGAGAGAGAGAGAGAGAAACAGCGTGAACAGGGGAGGGTCAGAGAGAGAGGGAGACACAGAATCAGTAGCAAGCTCCAGGCTCTGAGCTAGCTGTCAGCACAGAGCCTGACACGGGGCTCGAACCCACAAACCATGTGATCATGACCTGAGCCGAAGTCGGACGCTTAACCGACTGAGCCACCCAGGCGCCCCCTGTCTGCAATAGCTTCTAATAAATTGAAATCTTTGGTTCTAGTACTACAGTAATCTCACTGTCTATCTTTCTTCAATAACAGTCCTGACTTTCTTGGATGTCAATCTTTCATTAAGAGTGGATACTATTTTCACTGAAAAAAAAAAAAACAAAAAAAAAAAACTATGTATATACATATATTTAAAGCCACAACAACACAGCCCCTCCACTGGAAATTCTGCTTGAGAACAGACTTCCATCAGAGTTATCTTATGCATGTTTCTGATAAGTGCATTATTGATTTAACTGCAGCCATTTTCTATAACCCATAAAAAGCCTATTAAAAGTCTCATCCTTGTTCATTAAACATGTAACGAATTCTCAGTGGTGAACAGGGAAGGTGTTAAAACTGATGAGAGCTGAGACTGGTTCTTCACTAAAGGCACTCAGTCCTTTTGTCCTGATTCTTTGCCTAGTCTCCACTTTGTACCAGTCTCATTTCTGAGTGTAGTTAAAATCTCATGAACCTTCCATGCTAGAACATAAGTTCCAAGAGAACGTAAACTTTTTGCCTGTTTGTTCACTAATGTATCCCAAATATCTGGAATATTGCCTGGCACTTGTTTGGCTCTCTAGAAAATGTTTGTTAAAGGCATGAATAATTCAGACTCTCTTAATTTAGAAAATTTTACAATTGGAAAATGGCCTTTGATTACATTAAGTTTCTTAATGTTTTTGGAGGAAATGTTTTTCCATGCAAGATAATAATGCAAATTTTTTTTGAAAAATGTTTAAGTTACCTCAGAGAACAAAATGAGATTTAAAAAGACGAATTTCTTTCAAACATTTGTTATGCTATTTTCAAACTTTGTTAAAAATCTATTCACTAAAGCATTTTTATGTGAAGTTCTTTGTAATTTGTAGTTTAATGGTTATAAAATTACAAATTATAGAACTCCATTTCTTTTAAAATTATTTATAATCATTTTTAGATTCATGTTTCTAACCAGTGAAGAGAACAGCTGTTTATTACTTCTTAAAGGAAAAATATCGACTGAGCTTCAGTTACAGTTGGGCAATGTAGCACCTTCTAATGTTTATTTGAACATGCAAATATATATTTCATTCATTGACAATATGAATAATTTAATATTCCATTTTCTCAAAAATCATTCAAAGCTCTTAATGATACTCAGAATATTTAGATGGTCAGAGAAGGACAGATACAATATGTTTTCACTTATAAGTGGAACAGGAGAAACTTAACAGAGGACCATGGGGGAGGGAAAGGGGAAAAATAATTGGGAAGAGGGAGGGAGGCAAACCATGAGAGACTCTTGAATACTGAAAACAAACTGAGTGCTGATGATGAGGGAAAGGGGAAGGAGTGTGATGGA